>NC_052147.1:84824192-84915223 GCF_902713615.1 Scyliorhinus canicula
CTGTGGCAGTACGGTGAGTGGTGGTGCGCTGGCGGAGTCCGGAGATGGTGGTGTGCTGGGCAGAGTGCGGAGATGGTGGTGTTGCTGTGCGCAGTTCGCAGATGCTGGTGTTGCTGGGCGGAGTCTGGAGATTCTCGTGTTGCTGTGCGCTGTACGGAGATGGTGGTGTTGCTGTGCGCAGTACAGAGATGGTAGTGTTGCTGTGCGCAGTCCGGCGATGGTGGCGTTGCTGGGTGGAGTACGGAGATGGTGGTGTTGCTGTGCGGAGTCCGGCGATGGTGGAGTTGCTGGGCGCAGTACGGAGATGGTGGTGTTGCTGGGTGGAGTCCGGAGATTCTCGTGTTGCTGGGCGCAGTCCGGAGATTCTCGTGTTGCTGGGCGCAGTACGGAGATGGTGGTGTTGCTGTGCGCAGTCCGGAGATTCTTGTGTTGCTGGGCGGAGTCCGGAGATGGTGGTGTTCCTGTGCGCAGTTCGGAGATGGTGGTGTTGCTGTGCGCAGTACAGCGATGGAGGTGTAGCTGTACGCAGTATGGAGTTGGTGGTGTTGCTGGGCGGAGTCTGGAGATGGTGGTGTTGCTGTGTGCAGTACAGCGATGGTGGTTTTTTAGCTGTACGCAGTATGGAGTTGGTGGTGTTGCTGGGCGGAGTCTGGAGATGGTGGTGTTTCTGGGCGCAGTCCGGAGATGGTGGTGTTTCTGGGCGCAGTCCGGCGATGGTGGAGTTGCTGGGCGGAGTACGGAGATGGTGGTGTTTCTGGGCGCAGTCCGCAGATGGTGGAGTTGCTGGGTGGAGTATGGAGATGGTGGTGTTGCTGTGGGCAGTCCGGAGATGGTGGAGCTGCTGGGCGGAGTCCGGAGATGGTGGTGTTTCTGGGCGCTGTCCGCAGATGGTGGAGTTGCTGGGCGGAGTACGGATAGGGTGGTGTTGCTGGGCGAAGTCCGGAGATGGTGGTGTTCCTGTGCGCAGTCCGGAGATAGTGATGTTGCTGGGCGCAGTTCGGAGATGGTGGTGTTGCTGGGCGGAGTCCGGAGATGGCGGTGTTCCTGTGCGCAGTTCTGAGATGGTGGTGTTGCTGTGCGCAGTACAGCGATGGAGGTGTAGCTGTACGCAGTATGGAGTTGGTGGTGTTTCTGTGCGCTGTCCGGACATGATGGAGTTGCTGGGCGGAGTCCGGAGAAGGTCGTGTTGCTGGGCGCAGTACGGAGATGGTGGTGTTGCTGGGCGCAGTACGGAGATGGTGGTGTTGCTGGGCGGAGTCCGGAGATTCTCGTGTTGCTGGGCGCAGTCCGGAGATCGTGGTGACGCTGGGTGGAGTCTGGAGGTGGTGTGACGCTGGGCGCAGTCCGGAGATTCTCGTGTTGCTGGGCGCAGTCCGGAGATTCTCGTGTTGCTGGGCGCAGTACGGAGATGGTGGTGTTGCTGTGCGCAGTCCGGAGATTCTTGTGTTGCTGGGCGGAGTCCGGAGATGGTGGTGTTCCTGTGCGCAGTTCGGAGATGGTGGTGTTGCTGTGCGCAGTACAGCGATGGAGGTGTAGCTGTACGCAGTATGGAGTTGGTGGTGTTGCTGGGCGGAGTCTGGAGATGGTGGTGTTGCTGTGTGCAGTACGGAGATGGTCGTGTTGCTGGGCGCAGTACGGAGATGGTGGTGTTGCTGTGTGCAGTACGCAGATGGTGGTGTTCCTGTGCGCAGTTCGGAGATGGTGGTGTTGCTGTGCGCAGTACAGTGATGGAGGTGTAGCTGTACGCAGTATGGAGTTGGTGGTGTTGCTGGGCAGAGTCCGGAGATTGTGGTGTTGCTGGGCGAAGTCTGGAGGTGGTGTGACGCTGGGCGCAGTCCGGAGATGGTGGTTTTGCTGGGCTGAGTCCGGAGATTCTCGTGTTGCTGGGCGCAGTATGGAGATTGTGGTGTTGCTGGGCGAAGTCCGGAGATTGTCGTGTTGCTGGGCGCTGTACGGAGATGGTGGTGTTGCTGGGCGGAGTCCGGAGATTGTGGTGACACTAGGCGGAGTCCAGAGATGGTGGTGTTCCTGTGCGCAGTTCGGAGATGGTGGTGTTGCTGTGCACAGTACAGCGATGGTGGTGTAGCTGTACGCAGTATGGAGTTAGTGGTGTTGCTGGGCAGAGTCTGGAGATGGTGGTGTTGCTGTGTGCAGTACGGAGATGGTGGTGTTGCTGGGCGCGGTACGGAGATGGTCGTGTTGCTGGGCGCAGTCCGGAGATGGTGGTGTTGCTGGGCGAAGTCCGGAGATGGCGGTGTTCCTGTGCGCAGTTCGTAGATGGTGGTGGTGCTGTGCGCAGTACAGTGATGGAGGTGTAGCTGTACGCAGTATGGAGTTGGTTGTGTTGCTGGGCGCAGTCCGGAGATGGTGGTGTTCCTGTGCGCAGCCTGGAGATGGTAGTGTTGCTGTGTGCAGTACGGTGATGGTGGTGACGCTGGGCGGAGTCCGGAGATGGTGGTGTTGCTGGGCAGAGTGCGGAGATGGTGGTGTTGCTGTGCGCAGTTCGCAGATGCTGGTGTTGCTGGGCGGAGTCTGGAGATTCTCGTGTTGCTGTGCGCTGTACGGAGATGGTGGTGTTGCTGTGCGCAGTACAGAGATGGTAGTGTTGCTGTGCGCAGTCCGGCGATGGTGGCGTTGCTGGGTGGAGTACGGAGATGCTGGTGTTGCTGTGCGGAGTCCGGCGATGGTGGAGTTGCTGGGCGCAGTACGGAGATGGTGGTGTTGCTGGGCGGAGTCCGGAGATTCTCGTGTTGCTGGGCGCAGTCCGGAGATTCTCGTGTTGCTGGGCGCAGTACGGAGATGGTGGTGTTGCTGTGCGCAGTCCGGAGATTCTTGTGTTGCTGGGCGGAGTCCGGAGATGGTGGTGTTCCTGTGCGCAGTTCGGAGATGGTGGTGTTGCTGTGCGCAGTACAGCGATGGAGGTGTAGCTGTACGCAGTATGGAGTTGGTGGTGTTGCTGGGCGGAGTCTGGAGATGGTGGTGTTGCTGTGTGCAGTACGGAGATGGTCGTGTTGCTGGGCGCAGTACGGAGATGGTGGTGTTGCTGTGTGCAGTACGCAGATGGTGGTGTTGCTGTGCGCAGTTCGGAGATGGTGGTGTTGCTGTGCGCAGTACAGTGATGGAGGTGTAGCTGTACGCAGTATGGAGTTGGTGGTGTTGCTGGGCGGAGTCCGGAGATTGTGGTGTTGCTGGGCGAAGTCCGGAGATGGCGGTGTTCCTGTGCGCAGTTCGTAGATGGTGGTGGTGCTGTGCGCAGTACAGTGATGGAGGTGTAGCTGTACGCAGTATGGAGTTGGTTGTGTTGCTGGGCGCAGTCCGGAGATGGTGGTGTTCCTGTGCGCAGCCTGGAGATGGTAGTGTTGCTGTGTGCAGTACGGTGATGGTGGTGACGCTGGGCGGAGTCCGGAGATGGTGGTGTTGCTGGGCAGAGTGCGGAGATGGTGGTGTTGCTGTGCGCAGTTCGCAGATGCTGGTGTTGCTGGGCGGAGTCTGGAGATTCTCGTGTTGCTGTGCGCTGTACGGAGATGGTGGTGTTGCTGTGCGCAGTACAGAGATGGTAGTGTTGCTGTGCGCAGTCCGGCGATGGTGGCGTTGCTGGGTGGAGTACGGAGATGGTGGTGTTGCTGTGCGGAGTCCGGCGATGGTGGAGTTGCTGGGCGCAGTACGGAGATGGTGGTGTTGCTGGGCGGAGTCCGGAGATTCTCGTGTTGCTGGGCGCAGTCCGGAGATTCTCGTGTTGCTGGGCGCAGTACGGAGATGGTGGTGTTGCTGTGCGCAGTCCGGAGATTCTTGTGTTGCTGGGCGGAGTCCGGAGATGGTGGTGTTCCTGTGCGCAGTTCGGAGATGGTGGTGTTGCTGTGCGCAGTACAGCGATGGAGGTGTAGCTGTACGCAGTATGGAGTTGGTGGTGTTGCTGGGCGGAGTCTGGAGATGGTGGTGTTGCTGTGTGCAGTACGGAGATGGTCGTGTTGCTGGGCGCAGTACGGAGATGGTGGTGTTGCTGTGTGCAGTACGCAGATGGTGGTGTTGCTGTGCGCAGTTCGGAGATGGTGGTGTTGCTGTGCGCAGTACAGTGATGGAGGTGTAGCTGTACGCAGTATGGAGTTGGTGGTGTTGCTGGGCGGAGTCCGGAGATTGTGGTGTTGCTGGGCGAAGTCTGGAGGTGGTGTGACGCTGGGCGCAGTCCGGAGATGGTGGTTTTGCTGGGCTGAGTCCGGAGATTCTCGTGTTGCTGGGCGCAGTACGGAGATTGTGGTGTTGCTGGGCGAAGTCCGGAGATTGTCGTGTTGCTGGGCACTGTACGGAGATGGTGGTGTTGCTGGGCGGAGCCCGGAGATTGTGGTGACACTAGGCGGAGTCCAGAGATGGTGGTGTTCCTGTGCGCAGTTCGGAGATGGTGGTGTTGCTGTGCACAGTACAGCGATGGTGGTGTAGCTGTACGCAGTATGGAGTTAGTGGTGTTGCTGGGCAGAGTCTGGAGATGGTGGTGTTGCTGTGTGCAGTACGGAGATGGTGGTGTTGCTGGGCGCGGTACGGAGATGGTCGTGTTGCTGGGCGCAGTCCGGAGATGGTGGTGTTGCTGGGCGAAGTCCGGAGATGGCGGTTTTCCTGTGCGCAGTTCGTAGATGGTGGTGGTGCTGTGCGCAGTACAGTGATGGAGGTGTAGCTGTACGCAGTATGGAGTTGGTTGTGTTGCTGGGCGCAGTCCGGAGATGGTGGTGTTCCTGTGCGCAGCCTGGAGATGGTAGTGTTGCTGTGTGCAGTACGGTGATGGTAGTGACGCTGGGCGGAGTCCGGAGATGGTGTTGCTGGGCAGAGTGCGGAGATGGTGGTGTTGCTGTGCGCAGTTCGCAGATGCTGGTGTTGCTGGGCGGAGTCTGGAGATTCTCGTGTTGCTGTGCGCAGTACGGAGATGGTGGTGTTGCTGGGTGGAGTACGGAGATGGTGGTGTTGCTGTGCGGAGTCCGGCGATGGTGGAGTTGCTGGGCGGAGTACGGAGATGGTGGTGTTGCTGGGCGGAGTACGGAGATGGTGGTGTTGCTGGGTGGAGTATGGAGATGGTGGTGCTGCTGTGCGCTGTCCGGAGGTGGTGGTGTTGCTGGGCGGAGTACGGAGATGGTGGTGTTGCTGGGCGGTGTCCCGAGATGGTGGTGTTGCTGGTAGCAGTACGGAGATGGTGGTGTTGCTGGGCGGAGTACGGAGATGGTGGTGTTGCTGGGCGCAGTACGGAGATGGTGGTGTTGCTGGGCGGAGTCCGGAGATGGTGGTGTTGCTGGGCGGTGTCCCGAGATGGTGGTGTTGCTGGTAGCAGTACGGAGATGGTGGTGTTCCTGGGCGGTGTCCCGAGATGGTGGTGTTGCTGGGCGCAGTTCGGAGATGGTGGTGTTGCTGGGCGGAGTCCGGAGATGGTGGTGTTCCTGTGTGCAGTCCGGAGATGGTGGTGTTGCTGGTCGCAGTACGGAGATGGTGGTGTTGCTGGGCGCAGTACGGAGATGGTGGTGTTGCTGGGCGCAGTACAGAGATGGCGGTGTTGCTGGGCGGTGTCCTGATGCACAGACACTGCAATTGGCTGGAAACATCAATTTCTGCTGGACTGATTTGCATTAATGTGGGACTTTCCACAAATTACTCTTATACTGATCTCGCTTTCGGAGATTTGACCTCGTTAAGCACAACGTATCTAGATAGTTTGGATTTCGATTTGTTTATTGTCACGTGTACCGAGGTTCAGTGAAAAGTATTGTTCTGCCTATTGACAGATTATTCCATACATGGAAAAAAAAAGGACATATGTAAATACAGAATGTAAATATATAGGCACATGGATCGGGTGAAGCATACAGAGTGTAGTCCTACTCAGTAGAGAATATGCGTGAAGAGATCAGTTCAGTGCATAAGAGGGTCATTCCTCTCGGAAGGAGCGATCACAATATGGTGGAATTTAAAATACAGATGGAGGGTGAGAAAGTAAAATCAAATACTAGTGTTTTGTGTTTAAACAAAGGAGATTACAAGGGGATGAGAGAAGAACTAGCTAAGGTAGACTGGGAGCTAAGACTTTATGGTGGAACAGTTGAGGAACAGTGGAGAACCTTCCAAGCGATTTTTCACAGTGCTCAGCAAAGGTTTATACCAACAAAAAGGAAGGACGGAAGAAAGAGGGAAAATCGACCGTGGATATCTAAGGAAATAAGGGAGAGTATCAAATTGAAGGAAAAAGCATATAAAGTGGCAAAGATTGCTGGGAGATTAGAGGACTGGGAAATCTTTAGGGTGCAACAGAAAGCTACTAAAAAAGCTATAAAGAAGAGTAAGATAGAGTATGAGAGTTAGGGGGCAGCAGGGTAGCATGGTGGTTAGCATAAATGCTTCACAGCTCCAGGGTCCCAGGTTCGATTCCCGGCTGGGTCACTGTCTGTGTGGAGTCTGCACGTCCTCCCCCTGTGTGCGTGGGTTTCCTCCGGGTGCTCCGGTTTCCTCCCACAGTCCAAAGATGTGCGGGTTAGGTGGATTGGCCATGCTAAATTGCCCGTAGTGTCCTAATAAAAGTAATGATGTGGAGATGCCGGCGTTGGACTGGGGTGAGCACAGTAAGAAGTCTTACAACACCAGGTTAAAGTCCAACAGGTTTGTTTCAAACACGAGCTTTCGGAGCACGGCTCCTTCTTCAGGTGAATGGAAAGGCTTGTTCCAGAAATGTTTATATAGACACAGTCAGGGATGCCCGGAATTCAGGGACAATTCACACCTCTTTAACCTGGAGTTACCTCTCTCTCTGCATCTTTGATGATTTGATTGCCTGCAGGTGCTCGCATTCCGGGCATCCCTGACTGTGTCTATATAAACATTTCTGGAACAAGCCTTTCCATTCACCTGAAGAAGGAGCCGTGCTCCGAAAGCTCGTGTTTGAAACAAACCTGTTGGACTTTAACCTGGTGTTGTAAGACTTCTTACTGTAATAAAAGTAAGGTTAAGGTTGTTGGGTTACGGGTATAGGGTGGATACGTGGGTTTGAGTAGGGTGATCATGGCTCGGCACAACATTGAGGGCCGAAGGGCCTGTTCTGTGCTGTACTGTTCTATGTTCTATGTTCTATGTTAAACTTGCTCAGAATATAAAAACAGACAGTAAAAGTTTTTACAAATATATAAGACAAAAAAGAGTGGCTAAGGTAAATATTGGTCCTTTAGAGGATGAGAAGGGAGTTTTAATAATGGGAAATGAGGAAATGGCTGAGGAACTGAACAGGTTTTTTGGGTCGGTCTTCACAGTGGAAGACACAAATAACATGCCAGCGACTGATAGAAATGAGGCTATGACAGGTGAGGACCTTGAGAGGATTGTTATCACTAAGGAGGGAGTGATGGGCAAGCTAATGGGGCTAAAGGTAGACAAGTCTCCTGGCCCTGATGGAATGCATCCCAGAGTGCTAAAAGAGATGGCTAGGGAAATTGCAGATGCACTAGTGATAATTTACCGAAATTCACTAGACTCTGGGGTGGTCCCGGTGGATTGGAAATTAGCAAACGTGACGCCACTGTTTAAAAAAGGAGGTAGGCAGAAAGCAGGAAATTATAGGCCAGTGAGTTTAACTTCGGTAATAGGGAAGATGCTGGAATCTATCATCAAGGAAGAAATTGCAAGGCATCTGGATAGAAATTGTCCCATTGGGCAGACGCAGCATGGGTTCGTTAAAGGCAGGTCATGCCTAACTAATTTAGTGGAATTTTTTGAGGACATTACCAGTGCAGTAGATAACGGGGAGCCGATGGATGTGGTATATCTGGATTTCCAGAAAGCCTTTGACAAGGTGCCACACAAAAGGTTGCTGCATAAGATAAAGATGCATGGCATTAAGGGTAAAGTAGTAGCATGGATAGAGGATTGGTTAATTAATAGAAAGCAAAGAGTTGGGATAAATGGGTGTTTCTCTGGTTGGCAATCAGTAGCTAGTGGTGTCCCTCAGGGATCCGTGTTGGGCCCACAATTGTTCACAATTTACATTGATGATTTGGAGTTTGGGACCAAGGGCAATGTGTCCAAGTTTGCAGATGACACTAAGATGAGTGGTAAAGCGAAAAGTGCAGAGGATACTGGAAGTCTGCAGAGGGATTTGGATAGGTTAAGTGAATGGGCTCGGGTCTGGCAGATGGAATACAATGTTGACAAATGTGAGGTTATCCATTTTGGTAGGAATAACAGCCAACGGGATTATTATTTAAACGATAAAATATTAAAGCATGCCGCTGTTCAGAGAGACTTGGGTGTGCTAGTGCATGGGTCACAAAAGGTTGGTTTACAAGTGCAACAGGTGATTAAGAAGGCAAATGGAATTTTGTCCTTCATTGCTAGAGGGATGGAGTTTAAGACTAGGGAGGTTATGTTGCAACTGTATAAGGTGTTAGTGCGGCCACACCTGGAGTATTGTGTTCAGTTTTGGTCTCCTTACTTGAGAAAGGACATACTGCCACTGGAGGGTGTGCAGAGGAGATTCACTAGGTTAATCCCAGAGTTGAAGGGGTTGGATTATGAGGAGAGGTTGAGTAGACTGGGACTGTACTCGTTGGAATTTAGAAGGATGAGGGGGGATCTTATAGAAACATTTAAAATTATGAAGGGAATAGATAGGATAGATGCGGGCAGGTTGTTTCCATTGGCGGGTGAAAGAAGAACTAGGGGGCATAGCCTCAAAATAAGGGGAAGTAGGTTTAGGACTGAGTTTAGGAGGAACTTCTTCACCCAAAGGGTTGTGAATCTATGGAATTCCTTGCCCAGTGAAGCAGTTGAGGCTCCTTCATTACATGTTTTTAAGGTAAAGATAGATAGTTTTTTGAAGAATAAAGGGATTAAGGGTTATTATGTTCGGGCCGGAAAGTGGAGCTGAGTCCACAAAAGATCAGCCATGATCTAATTGAATGGCGGAGCAGGCTCGAGGGGCCAGATGGCCTACTCCTGCTCCTAGTTCTTATGTTCTTATGTTCAATAGTCTGGAAACAGCGGGGAAGACGCTGTTTTTGAACCTGTTCGTGCCTGTTCTCAGCCTTTTATATCTCCTGCTCAATGGAAGAGAGAATAACTCTTTGATTATCCTGCCCGCTTTCCCAAGGCAGCGGGAGGTGTAGATAGAGTCAATGGATGGGAGGCGGTTTCGCGTGATGGACTGGATTTACCTAGGATTGTTACACTGTTTAATCCCTAGTGTAACCAAATTATTCCCAGAATAACTTAGCCCATCAGCTGCACGCATATCCTCAACCACTCCCCAGCCCAACTGCCACCACCCACAAACCCAACCAACATCCCACCAAACTTGACTTCCCACCACCACACACCCCCCATCCCACTACCCACCCCTCTGACCTAACTCTTCACACCCCTAACCTGACCACTCACCAAAGCTGACCCAGTTACGCACACCCTCCAAACCTCTGGACCAACTATCCCACCCAACCCAAGTACCAAACCCGAACACTACCCAACCACTTACCCCAGCCCGAATATCCACCCACCCACGAACCCCTGGAACAATTTCCCACACCCAGGCTACCTACTCCCACTCACTCACCCCACTGAAGAATTTGAGACCTTTATAAAGTTACCTGAATATGGCAACTAATTGAATTACAAGGGAATATTTGCTCTGTGCTGCTCCTTTTTCCAAGACTTTTCCTGGGTCACTGCCTTTGTTGTTCCACCCAGAATCGGAAGTCCTAACTGAAAGGGTGAGAACACATAGGGATCGCCACAGTCAGCAGCAATCTGCACGGCATCTCCATTGATTTGAAGATCTGACCCTTTGTCTACATTTCAAATCATAGAATCATCGAATGTACAGTGCAGTAGAAGGCCGTTTGGCCCATCTAGTCTTCACCTACCCTTTGGAAAGAGCACTCCACTTAAGCCCATGAATCCACCCTATTCCCATAACCCAGCAACCCCACATAACCTTTTTGGTCACTAAGAGCTATTTATCATGGCCAATCCACCTAACCTGCACACCTTTGGACTGTGGGAGGAAACCGGAGCACCCAGAGGAAACCCACGCACACACAGGGAGAACATGCAGACTCCGCACAGACAGTGCATGCATTGAAAAGTCTTTTTGCCCCACAGTAAACCAGCACATACTAGTATATCCAGAGGAGAAACAAAATATCATAAGTAGGAGAAGACATCAAATCAGCCTCTCCAAATCTTTCCATCTAACTGAAGTCTTTCAAAGCAAGTACCATTCTAACATGCTGTCGAAGGCCTTGCCATCATTCCTAAAAGCATTCAAGACAGTTTCCTAGAACTATGTCATGGAAGCAACTAAGGAAGCAATTATTTTAGATCGCGTTTTATGTAATAGGAAACGGTTAGCTAATAATGCCAGAGTACATAGAACATAGAACAGTACAGCACAGAACAGGCCCTTCGGCCCTCGATGTTGTGCCGAGCCATGATCACCCTACTCAAACCCACGTAACCACCCTATACCCGTAACCCAATAACCCCCCCTTAACCTTACTTTTTAGAACACTACGGGCAATTTAGCATGGCCAATCCACCTAACCCGCACATCTTTGGACTGTGGGAGGAAACCGGAGCACCCGGAGGAAACCCACGCACACACGGGGAGGACGTGCAGACTCCGCACAGACAGTGACCCAACCGGGAATCGAACCTGGGACCCTGGAGCTGTGAATCATTTATGCTAACCACCATGCTACCGTGCTGCCCACGGCTCCTCCAGGAAAGAGCGATCGTAATAAGAACATAAGAACTAGGAGCAGGAGTAGGCCATCTGGCCCCTCGAGCCTGCTCCGCCATTCAATTAGATCATGGCTGATCTTTTGTGGACTCAGCTCCACTTTCCAGCCCGAACACCATAACCCTTAATCCCTTTATTCTTCAAAAAATTATCTATCTTTACCTTAAAAACATGTAATGAAGGAGCCTCAACTGCTTCACTGGGCAAGGAATTCCATAGATTCACAACCCTTTGGGTGAAGAAGTTCCTCCTAAACTCCGTCCTAAATCTACTTCCCCTTATTTTGAGGCTATGTCCCCTAGTTCTGCTGTCACCCGCCAGTGGAAACAACCTGCCCGCATCTATCCTATCTATTCCCTTCATAATTTTAAATGTTTCTATAAGATCCCCCCTCATCCTTCTAAATTCCAACGAGTACAGTCCCAGTCTACTCAACCTCTCCTCATAATCCAACCCCTTCAGCTCTGGGATTAACCTAGTGAATCTCCTCTGCACACCCTCCAGCGCCAGTACGTCCTTTCTCAAGTAAGGAGACCAAAACTGAACACAATACTCCAGGTGTGGTCGCACTAACACCTTATACAATTGCAACATAACCTCCCTAGTCTTAAAATCCATCCCTCTAGCAATGAAGGACAAAATTCCATTTGCCTTCTTAATCACCTGTTGCACTTGTAAACCAACCTTCTGTGACTCATGCACTAGCACACCCAAGTCTCTCTGAACAGCGGCATGCTTTAATATTTTATCGTTTAAATAATAATCCCGTTTGCTGTTATTCCTACCAAAATGGATAACCTCACATTTGTCAACATTGTATTCCATCTGCCAGACCCTAGCCCATTCACTTAACCTATCCAAATCCCTCTGCAGACTTCCAGTATCCTCTGCACTTTTCGCTTTACCACTCATCTTAGTGTCATCTGAAAACTTGGACACATTGCCCTTGGTCCCCAACTCCAAATCATCTATGTAAATTGTGAACAATTGTGGGCCCAACACGGATCCCTGAGGGACACCACTAGCTACTGATTGCCAACCAGAGAAACACCCATTTATCCCAACTCTTTGCTTTCTACTAATTAACCACAGTAAGAAGTCTTACAACACCAGGTTAAAGTCCAACAGGTTTGATTCAAACACGAGCTTTCGGAGCGCAGCTCCTTCCTCAGGTGAAGAAGCTCGTGTTTGAATCAAACCTGTTGGACTTTAACCTGGTGTTGTAAGACTTCTTACTATGCTCACCCCAGTCCAACGCCGGCATCTCCACATCATATTAATTAACCAATCCTCTATCCATGCTACTACTTTACCCTTAATGCCATGCATCTTTATCTTATGCAGCAACCTTTTGTGTGGCACCTTGTCAAAGGCTTTCTGGAAATCCAGATATACCACATCCATCGGCTCCCCGTTATCTACTGCACTGGTAATGTCCTCAAAAAATTCCACTAAATTAGTTAGGCACGACCTGCCCTTTACGAACCCATGCTGCGTCTGCCCAATGGGACAATTTCTATCCAGATGCCTCCAATTTCTTCCTTGATGATAGATTCCAGCATCTTCCCTACTACCGAAGTTAAGCTCACTGGCCTATAATTTCCTGCTTTCTGCCTACCTCCTTTTTTAAACAGTGGCATCACGTTTGCTAATTTCCAATCCACCGGGACCACCCCAGAGTCTAGTGAATTTTGGTAAATTATCACTAGTGCATCTGCAATTTCCCTAGCCATCTCTTTTAGCACTCTGGGATGCATTCCATCAGGGCCAGGAGACTTGTCTACCTTTAGCCCCATTAGC
Organism: Scyliorhinus canicula; assembly: GCF_902713615.1. Lineage (NCBI taxonomy): Eukaryota > Metazoa > Chordata > Chondrichthyes > Carcharhiniformes > Scyliorhinidae > Scyliorhinus > Scyliorhinus canicula. The sequence goes on from NC_052147.1 coordinate 84,836,746, forward strand.
TTGCCCATCACTCCCTCCTTAGTGATAACAATCCTCTCAAGGCCCTCACCTGTCACAGCCTCATTTCTATCAGTCGCTGGCATGTTATTTGTGTCTTCCACTGTGAAGACCGACCCAAAAAACCTGTTCAGTTCCTCAGCCATTTCCTCATTTCCCATTATTAAAACTCCCTTCTCATCCTCTAAAAGACCAATATTTATCTTAGCCACTCTTTCTTGTCTTATATATTTGTAAAAACTTTTACTGTCTGTTTTTATATTCTGAGCAAGTTTACTCTCATACTCTATCTTACTCTTCTTTATATCTTTTTTAGTAGCTTTCTGTTGCCCCCTAAAGATTTCCCAGTCCTCTAATCTCCCAGCAATCTTTGCCACTTTATATGCTTTTTCCTTCAATTTGATACTCTCCCTTATTTCCGTAGATATCCACGGTCGATTTTCCCTCTTTCTACCGTCCTTCCTTTTTGTTGGTATAAACTTTTGCTGAGCACTGTGATGGAATTTCATACTGTGTTTGAGAGTAACATACATGGGTCTGAAACTAGAGTCTTAAGTTTAAATAAAGCAAATCACATTTGTTTGAGGCATATGATGGCCAAGTCCTGTCTTCACACTGTGGACTCCAGTCATCGTGTTGTGTGACACTACCACTTTAAAATGAGATCCAACAAAGGCTATGGGCCCTGACAATATCCTAGTTGAAGTACTGATATACTGATACTTGTGCTCCAGAACTATCGTTCGCCAAGCCAAGCTGTCCTAATACAGCTACAACACTGCATCTATGTGGAAAATTGCTTGAATATATCCTGTCCACAAATAGCAGGACAAATCTATTCTGTCCAATTATCATCCCATCAGTCTACTCTTAATGGCAATGTTGTGGTATTGTCATCAGGTAACAATACAATTTCAGTCAATTACTATTAGTTACTGACAGAATCAAAGATCCACCCGCCTCTCATTTCTGCTCTGTAAATAACACTGTCCCTTGGTTTTCACTCCCAATCCCTTGGTTCCCCTCCTCTCCATTTCCTGGTTTCTTCTCTTTCCAATTCCTCAGTTTACTTCTGCGATATATCTTGGTTTCCCTTCCCAATCCTTCATTCCTCCCCCCCCCCTCCCCCGGGCTCTCCCTCAGTTTCCCCTATTCCTAAACCTCTCTTGCCGACATGCCAGCTTTCCCCCGCTGACTAGCTATTTCCCTCTGTTCCACCAGTTTGCCATGGCACAGCTTGTAGGTGGTACTCCATGCTGACACAAATCCATGAGAAAAGGTACTCAACAACAGGGACCCCAAGCATTAAGGTAAAGGCAGTTCATGGATATCACATAATCAGATGTCATATGGTTGTAATTTCACATGGTCAGAGTCACATGACCAAATCCAACCAGAGTTGAGTGCTTCCCTTTCTGGGGAAGGTGGGACCTCTATAGACAGGATGGTCTACATCTGAACCTGAGGGGCACCAATATCCTGGGGGGGGAGATTTGTTAGTGCTCTTTGTGGGGGGTTTAAACTAATTCAGCAGGGGCATGGGAACCTGGATTGTAGTTTTGGGGTACGGGAGATTGAGAGTATAGAGGTCAGGAGCACAGATTTGACTTCGCAGGAGGGTGCCAGTGTTCAGGTAGGTGGTTTGAAGTGTGTCTACTTCAATGCCAGGAGTATACGAAATAAGGTAGGGGAACTGGCAGCATGGGTTGGTACCTGGGACTTCGATGTTGTGGCCATTTCAGAGACATGGATAGAGCAGGGACAGGAATGGTTGTTGCAGGTTCCGGGGTTTAGGTGTTTTAGTAAGCTCAGAGAAGGGGGCAAAAGAGGGGGAGGTGTGGCGCTGCTAGTCAAGGACAGTATTACGGTGGCGGAAAGGATGCTAGATGGGGACTCTTCTTCTGAGGTAGTATGGGCTGAGGTTAGAAACAGGAAAGGAGAGGTCACCCTGCTGGGAGTTTTCTATAGGCCACCTAATAGTTCTAGGGATGTAGAGGAAAGGATGGTGAAGATGATTCTGGAAAAGAGCGAAAGTAACAGGGTAGTTGTTATGGGAGACTTTAACTTTCCAAATATTGACTGGAAAAGATGTAGTTCGAGTACATTAGATGGGTCATTCTTTGTACAATGTGTGCAGGAGGGTTTCCTGACACAATATGTTGACAGGCCAACAAGAGGCGAGGCCACATTGGATTTGGTTTTGGGTAATGAACCAGGTCAGGTGTTAGATCTGGAGGTAGGTGAGCACTTTGGAAACAGTGACCACAATTCGGTGACCTTTACGTTAGTGATGGAAAGGGATAAGTATACCCCGCAGGGCAAGAGTTATAGCTGGGGCAAGGGCAATTATGATGCCATTAGACATGACGTAGGATGTGTTGGTTGGAGAAGTAGGCTGCAAGGGTTGGGCACACTGGATATGTGAAGCTTGTTCAAGGAACAGCTATTTAATGTTCTTGATAAGTACGTACCAATCAGGCAGGGAGGAAGGGGTCGAGCGAGGGAACCGTGGTTTACCAAAGAAGTGGAATCTCTTGTTAAGAGGAAGAAGGAGGGCCTATGTGAAGATGAGGCGTGAAGTTTCAGTTGGGGCGCTTGATAGTTACAAGGAAGCGAGGAAGGATCTAAAGAGAGAGCTGAGACGAGCAAGGAGGGGACATGAGAAGTCTTTGGCAGGTAGAACATAGAACAATACAGCACAGTACAGGCCCTTCGGCCCTCGATGTTGCACCGACATGGAAAAAAAAACTAAAGGCCATCTAACCTACACTATGCCCTTATCATCCATATGCTTATCCAATAAACTTTTAAATGCCCTCAATGTTGGCGAGTTCACTACTGTTGCAGGTAGGGCATTCCACGGCCTCACCACTCTTTGCGTAAAAAACCCACCTCTGACCTCTGTCCTATATCTATTACCCCTCAATTTAAGGCTATGTCCCCTCGTGCTAGCCACCTCCATCAGCGGGAGAAGGCTCTCACTGTCCACCCTATCTAACCCTCTGATCATTTTGTATGCCTCAAATAGGATCAAGGAAAACCCAAAAGCTTTCTATAGGTATGTCAGGAATAAAAGAATGACTAGGGTAAGAGTAGGGCCAGTCAAGGACAGTGGTGGGAAGTTGTGTGTGGAGGCTGAGGAGATAAGCGAGATACTAAATGAATACTTTTCGTCAGTATTCACTCAAGAAAAAGATAATATTGTGGAGGAGAATGCTGAGACCCAGGCTATTAGAATAGATGGCATTGAGGTGCGTAGGGAAGAAGTGTTGGCAATTCTGGACAAGGTGAAAATAGATAAGTCCCCGGGGCCGGATGGGATTTATCCTAGGATTCTCTGGGAAGCCAGGGAAGAGATTGCTGAGCCTTTGGCTTTGATTTTTAGGTCATCATTGGCTACAGGAATAGTGCCAGAGGACTGGAGAATAGCAAATGTGGTCCCTTTGTTCAAGAAGGGGAGTAGAGATAACCCCGGTAACTATAGGCCGGTGAGCCTAACGTCTGTGGTGGGTAAAGTCTTGGAGAGGATTACAAAAGATACGATTTATAATCATCTAGATAGGATTAATATGATTAGGGATAGTCAGCATGGTTTTGTGAAGGGTAGGTCATGCCTCACAAACCTTATCGAGTTCTTTGAGAAGGTGACTGAACAGGTAGACGAGGGCAGAGCAGTTGATGTGGTGTATATGGATTTCAGTAAAGCGTTTGATAAGGTTCCCCACGGTCGACTATTGCAGAAAATACGGAGGCTGGGGATTGAGGGTGATTTAGAGATGTGGATCAGAAATTGGCTAGTTGAAAGAAGACAGAGAGTGGTAGTTGATGGGAAATGTTCAGAATGGAGTTCAGTTACGAGTGGCATACCACAAGGATCTGTTCTGGGGCCGTTGCTGTTTGTCATTTTTATAAATGACCTAGAGGAGGGCGCAGAAGGATGGGTGAGTAAATTTGCAGACGACACTAAAGTCGGTGGAGTTGTAGACAGTGCTGAAGGATGTTGCAGGTTACAGAGGGACATAGATAAGCTGCAGAGCTGGGCTGAGAGGTGGCAAATGGAGTTTAATGTGGAGAAGTGTGAGGTGATTCACTTTGGAAAGAATAACAGGAATGCGGAATATTTGGCTAATGGTAAAAGTCTTGGTAGTGTGGATGAGCAGAGGGATCTCGGTGTCCATGTACATAGATCCCTGAAAGTTGCCACCCAGGTTGATAGGGTTGTGAAGAAGGCCTATGGTGTGTTGGCCTTTATTGGTAGAGGGATTGAGTTCCGGAGCCATGAGGTCATGTTGCAGTTGTACAAAACTCTAGTACGGCCGCATTTGGAGTATTGCGTACAGTTCTGGTCGCCTCATTATAGGAAGGACGTGGAAGCTTTGGAACGGGTGCAGAGGAGATTTACCAGGATGTTGCCTGGTATGGAGGGAAAATCTTATGAGGAAAGGCTGATGGACTTGAGGTTGTTTTCATTAGAGAGAAGAAGGTTAAGAGGTGACTTAATAGAGGCATACAAAATGATCAGAGGGTTAGATAGGGTGGACAGCGAGAGCCTTCTCCCGCGGATGGAGGTGGCTAGCACGAGGGGACATAGCCTTAAATTGAGGGGTAATAGATATAGGACAGAGGTCAGAGGTGGGTTTTTTACGCAGAGTGGTGAGGCCGTGGAATACCCTACCTGCAACAGTAGTGAACTCGCCAACATTGAGGGCATTTAAAAATTTATTGGATAAGCATATGGATGATAATGGCATAGTGTAGGTTAGATGGCCTTTAGTTTTTTTCCATGTCGGTGCAACATCGAGGGCCGAAGGGCCTGTACTGCGCTGTATCATTCTATGTTCTATGTTCTGTGTAACTTTTGGCGAAGCATACGGCTGAAATTAAATTGATTGAAGTTCCTGCTTGTTGAATCTTTAAGCCAAGGTTCCCAGACTCTCTGCTTTGAATGCATATTCTGTCTATATTTACTTTGTAGCAATGGTAACCAAACAAAGTACAAACAAGGGTTTCAGATATTTGATTTGGGTGTGGGCCCACACACGGCAGTTACTAGGGAACATAGCTATAAACAGCTTCACCTTTGAACATTTACATTGAACCATTAAGAATAGAACATTCTGGGGAAAGGATATGGAAAGAACAGAAAGTTTTGTATTTATATAGCACCTTTCATCCCCTTAGTTCAAAACACTTTTATCGCCATTGGCATATTTGTCAAATGTAGTCACTGTTGAAAGATCATGGAATTACAGAATTGTTGTTGCCAGAAGGAGACCATTTTGCCCATCGTGTCTGCACTACTCTCCAAATGAGCTTTATGACTTTTTAAAACATTTTTTATTCTCCTTTTTCACATTTTCTTCCAAATTTACACCCACCAACAAACGAACAACGATAACAATACAATGTCAATCCCCTTATCAACAACAACAATCCCATCCTCACACCAACCCCCAACTGCCCACATGTCAACACAACATCAACTAAAAAAGGAGTCAGGAATCACCCATAGTCACCATCAACATCAACCACTCCCTCCCCTAATATTCAATATTTTCCAATTGTTGAAAGTGGATAATGAATAACGCCCATGAATTGCAGAACCCCTCCACCCATCCATTCAGTTCAAACTTCACCTTCTCAAGAGTCAAGAATTCCAACAGATCCCCCCCCCCCCCCCCCCCCCCCCCCCCCCCCGCCACACCAGTGCACAGGATGGAGAGGTTTCTCTCCAACCCATCAGGATCCGCCTTCGGGCGATCAACGAGGCGAAGGCTACAACGTCTGCCTCCGCACCCGCTTCCAACCCCGGCTGGTCCGACACCCCGGATATGGCCTCCTGGGGACCCAGGTCCAGCTTCAAGTGCACCACTTTAGAGATCACCCTAAAAATCTCCTTCCAGTAATCCTCTAGCTTTGGACGGAACCAAAACATATTCTCATAGAATTTTTACAGTGCAGAAGGAGGCCATTCAGCCCATCGAGTCTGCACCGGCTCTTGGAAAGAGCACCCGACCCAAGGTCAACACCTCCACCCTATCCCCATAACCCAGTAACCTCACCCAACACTAAGGGCAATTTTGGACACTAAGGGCAATTTATCACGGCCAATCCACCATACCTGCACATCTTTGGACTGTGGGAGGAAACCGGAGCACCCGGAGGAAACCGGAGCACACACGGGGAGGATGTGCAGACTCCGCACAGACAGTGACCCAAGCCGGAATCGAACCTGGGACCCTGGAGCTGTGAAGCAGTTGTGCTATCCACAATGCTACCATGCTGACCCACAATGCTACTGTTAGCGCCCCCCGGCAACGTTCACACACATCTTCTACTCCATCAAAGAGCTGGCTCATCCTCTCCTTTGTGAGGTGTGCTCTATACACTACCTTCAGCTGTATCAGCCCCAACCTCACTCATGAGGTGGAGGCATTTACTCTCCGGAGAACCTCACACCAGAACCCCTCCTCCAGACCCTCTCCCAACTCTGTCTCCTATGTTGCTTTGATCCCTTCCAGCAGTGCCTTCTCCTCTTCCAAAATAACCCCGTAAACCTCCGGCATATCCCTCTTCTCCAGTCCCCCTGTCGTCAACACCTCCTCCAGCAATGTGGAGGCCGGTTCCACTGGAAAGCTCTGTATCTCCTTCTTGGCAAAGTCTCAAACCTGCATGTATGTAAACATTTCCCTCTGCTCCTGCCCATACTTCTTTCCCAGCTCCTTCAATCTTGCAAAACGACCCCCCAGAAACAAATCCTTTAGTGCCCTAACTCCCTTCTCCGAAAATTCCCATCCCACTTCCCTGGCTCAAATCTGTGATTCCCCCGAATCGGCATTTCCGTTGACCCTGCCCCCAACCTGAAGTGCTGGCGAGACAGCCTCCAAATTTTCAATGATGCTATTACTACTGGACTCCCTGATTATTTCCCCGGGACTATCGGGAGCGGCGCTGTTGCTAGCGCCTTCAATCCCGACCCCCCTGAACAAACTCTCCTACATTCTGACCCACTGGGAATCAACCCCTCAGACCCAGCTCCGCACCTTCTCCACATTCACCGCCCAGGAATAATACAGCAGGTTTGGAAAACCCAAACCCCTCTGTAGCAGCACCTTTCCAACTCTGGCCACCTTCCCTCCCCATATGAACAACGTAATCCTTCCCTCAATCTCTCTGAAAAAAGCCTTTGGCAGGAAAATTGGCAGGCATTGCAAAATACACAGAAATCGCGGCATCTTAACTGCCTGTACCTGACCCGCCAGTGACAGAGGGAGACCATCCCACCTTGCCAGCTTTCACCCTTCCCACCAAATTAGAAATTCTGTACCTAAGGAGCCCCCCCCCGCCCCAATCTCGAGCGACTTGCGCCCCCAGGTATCTAAAGTGAGTCCCTGCCTTACAGAATGGCAGCCCCCTCATCCCTACCCCACCACCAGCCGAGACACCACAAAATACTCACTCTTGTCTAGATTTAATTTGTACCCTGAGAAAAGCCCAAACACCCAAAGCATGTCTAGTATTTTCCCCTATTGACACACTCGGTTCTGAGCAAATATTCCGCATATAAGGACGCCCTATGGTCTACACCCCCGCCGCACTATTCCTTTCCATACCCCCGAACTTCTTAACTTCTTAATGTGTCGCTTCAAAAACTCTATTATAACGTGTTGGGCAGTTTGAAGCATAATGGTATTGAGAGTCACATCGAAAACATCGATTTATCATACCCCGGGCATTTCTGGGGTTCATCTTCCTATTGTAGGTTCTAACTGGGTTTCTGTCTTCATAAGTTCTGGGTCCCGATCTCCCTCTATAGACTTGGAACCTGTTTGTAGCCGTGCGATTTCGCCATGCTGTTAAGAGTGTGTCTTCCATATTCTGCTTTATTGCAGGCTGACCTATTTGGGTCATCAGAGCCATCGGAATCGAATGTTTCCCCAGAAACATTTTTAAAGCTTCTGTCATCTGATCGAATAAGGTATCCTTATCCGCAAATTGAACTCCTGTCAAAACCAGGAGCCTACCCATGTTGCTTACTCTAGCACAATCAAGTAATCTAAGAATCTAACTCTTCCAATTCCAACTCAGAAAACACTTTGCTTCGGATTTTACTGTCATAAGGTAAAGAAAGAGCCAATGCTATACCTTGCTATCTGGACACCCAAAAACCGAAGTTGACTTCCAGCTAGCCAGAACGGCACTCCCCTAATGCCGCTCTGCCTCATCAACCCAACCACAAAGTATTCACTCTTTCCTATATTTATCTTGTAACCAGAGAAGATCCAGAAATGCTGTAAGACTCCCATAATGTTATCTAGTGGCAGGTTGACCTGAACCTTTACGCCACAGGATCCTTCCAGCTGCCGAGTCGCGGACTGGTCCCCAAATGTCCGGAATCTCACATACCTCCATGCACATGTACATCCATGCCGTCTTTGAGGCCCGATACATAGATACATAGAAGATAGGAGCAGGAGGAGGCCCTTTGGCCCTTCGAGCCTGCTCCGCCATTCATCACGATCATGGCTGATCATCCAACCCAATAGCCTAATCCTGCTTTCTCCCCATAGCCTTTGATTCCATTCTCCCCAAGTGCTATATCCAGCCGTCTCTTGAATATCTTCCAAGTTTTAGCATCAACTACTTCCTGTGGTAAGGAATTCCACAGGCTCACCACTCTTTGTGTGAAGAAGTGTCTCCTTAGCTCTGTCCGAAATGGTTTACCCTGAATCCTCAGGCTGTGACCCCTGGTTCTGGACACACCTATCATTAGTAACATCTTCCCTGCATCTACCCTGTCTCGTCCTGTTAGAATTTTATAAGTCTCTAGGAGATCCCCACACATTCTTATGAACTCCAGCGAGAACAATCCCAACCTAGTCAATCTCTCCTCATAAGACCGTCCCGCCATCTCCGGAATCAGTCTGGTAAACCTTCGCTGCACTCCCTCGAGAGCAAGAACATCCTTCCTCAGAGAAGGAGACCAAAACTGCACATAATACTCCAAGTGTGGCCTCACCAAGCCACTATATGCCCGGTCGGCACAATATATCAAATTCAATGTGGACCCAGCCCACCAGGATGCCCCGGCAGCGAGATTTGCTGTCATCGCTGAGATGCCCCGGGTCCAGGAGATGATCAACACAATGCATGTCGCCCTACAAGCACCGGCCCATAACTGTCCGGTCTTGACAAACTGAATGGGGCTCTACTCGATAAACGTGCAGCTGAACTTTTCATACTCAAGCCCCCTTGAAATAAAAGCAAGCATTCCCTTTGATTTCCCTATTACCTTCTTCACCTGTATGCTAGATTTCTGGGTTTCATGAACAAGGACTCCCAAATCCATTTGTGGATGCGCCATGATCTGGCACCTGTGCCTGACCACCTTCTGTCTCCTGGAACAAAGGCATCCAGGTTGCTCTCGGTCCCCTGATGTGTCACAGTGTCCACAGCTCAGCCGCCAACTCAATGAGTCTGAGCCAAAGCTGCAGACACTCACTGCAGATGTGCTTGTCCTGGATCACACTGGTATCCAGGAGTTCCCACATACTGCAGCCATAACACATCACCTGTCCTCTGTGCTTTAATTAATTATTTAAATCATTTATTTATTGTCTTTTATATATTTATTAACCTGTCTATATTTGGCCATTTAGGAGCCTCAACTGGATTGAGAACGAGCTCAAGGCCTCACCCACCCCACGGAGATAGACAGAAGGGCAGCAAGAATACCGGGACATTTTACCCACCTGAAAACCCACCAGTGATGGACTGTAAAATTCTGCCCGTGATTTCAAATCCCTCAATGGTAGTTGAGGCTATTTTAATTCAATGAATAAATCTTGAAGAAAATGCTAGTCTCAATAATAATGAGCAAGAAACTATCGGATTGTCATAAACCCTCACTAATGTCCTTTAAGGAAGGAAATCTGCCGTCCTTACCAGTTCTGGCCAAATGTGACTCTAGTCCCACTGTGATGTGGTTGACTCTGAACTGCCCGCTGAAATGGTCCAGCTAGCCACTCAGTTGTATCATAATGCAAGGCAAAAGACTGAAAAACAGGTGGATCACCAAGGTACCAGAAATCACAGAGGCATACCCTGCCCAGTTGATCCTATCAAGTGTTTCCTTTATTAACATCTGGAGACTAGAACATAGAACAGTACAGCACAGAACAGGCCCTTTGGCCCTCGATGTTGTGCCGAGCAATGATCACCCTACTCAAACCCACGTATTCACCCTATACCCATAACCCAAAACCCCCCCCAACCCTACTTTTAGGACACTATGGGCAATTTAGCCACCTAAATGGCCACCTAACCCACACATCTTTGGACTATGGGAGGAAACCGGAGCACCCGGAGGAAACCCACGCACACACGGGGAGGACGTGCAGACTCCGCATAGACAGTGACCCAGCTGGGAACTGAACCTGGGACCCTGGAGCTGTGAAGCATTTATGCTAACCACCATGCTACCGTGCTGCCCCAAAGTTGGGAGAACTATCTTACATACCAGCCAGGAAATTTATACTCTCAGAATCGTACCTCACAGCCAATGTGCCTGACTCCTTTATCACCATTATTGAGCATACTCTGTCCCACTATTAGGACAAAGTCAGGAGGGAGTTTCCCTCGGACTCTGAACTGCATTAAACCTCAATCATCAGCAAAGCAATGGAAGATAACATAATAATATGAATCGCTTATTGTCACAAGTATGAAGTTACTGTGAAAAGCGCCCAGTTGCCACATTCCAGCACCTGTTCGGGTAAGCCAGTACGGGAATTGAACCCGCGCTGCTGGTCTTGTTCTGCATTACAAACCAGCTGTCTAGCCCTGAGCTAATTTACATCAATCTGCATTTACTCAGAAATAATCTCTTCACTGAGGCTCATTTTGGGTTCTACCAGGGCCACTCGGCTCCAGAGATTCCAACCTTGGCCCAAATAGAATCCCCATTAAATCCCTACAGTGCAAAAGTAGGCCATTCGGCCCATCGAGTCTACACCGACCCTTCAAATGTGCATTCCACACCCTGCCCTATCCTTGCAACTCCATAACCTAACATCTCTGGACACAAAGGGGCAATTTATTGTGGCCAATCCACCTACCCCGTACATCTTGGTACTGTAGGAGGAAACTGAAGCACCCGGAAACCCATGCAGACACAGGGAGAATGCACAAACTCCACACAGTGACCCAAGGCCGGAATTGAACTCGGGTCCCTGGCGCTGCAAGGCAGCAGTGCTAATCACTGTGCCAACGTGCTGCCCTAAATAAATACAAAGGAGCTGAATTCCAGCGGTGAGAGTGCGTGTCCTTAACATCAAGACTGTATTTGAACAATTGTATCGTCAAGGACCCTCGTTAATTGAACTCTGTTCAGTACCATTTGTGACTACGCAGATACTGAAGCAGACAGCTCATGCCTGCAGCAAGACCTGGACAACATTCAGACATGTGCTGATAAGCCCCCCCCCCCCCCCCATGCCTGTCCACAATCTACAAAGCAGAAGCCAAGAGTGTGATGGAATACTCTCCACTTACTGGGACGAGTGCAACTCCAACACCACTCAAGAACTCAACACCATCCAAGATAAAGCATTGAATGTTCACTCCCTCCACTACTGATGCACAGTGGCAACAGTGTGTACCATACGAAATATGCACTGCAGCAAATAGCCAAGGCTCCTTCCATAGCATCTTCCAAACCCGTGATCTCTACCATCCAAAAAGACAAGGGCAGCAGATATGAAAAATGAAATGAAATGAGGGACAGAATTGATCTCCACTTGGAGAGACGAGGATTAATCAAAGATAGTCTGCATTGTTTTATCAAAGGGAGATTGTGTTTTAGAAATTTGTTTGAATTTATTGAGGAGGTGACTAGGTGTGTCGATGTGGGTAGTGAGGTTGATGTAGTCTACATTGACTTTAATAAGGCTTTTGACAAGGTCCCATATGGGAGGCTGATGAAGAAGGTAAGAGTCTATGGGATCCAGAGCAGTTTGGAAAACTGGATCCAAAACTGTCTTAGTGGTAGGAGGCAGAGGGCAATGGTGGAAGGTTGTTTTGGTGACTGGAAGCCTCTGTCCAGTGGTGTCAGTAAGAAGATAAGAACTTGGAGCAGGAGTAGGCCATCTGGCCCTTCAAGCCTGCTCCACCATTCAATAAGATCATGGCGATCGTTTTGTGAAATCAGCCCAATTTACCTGCCTCCTCACCATAACCCTTAATTCCTTTCCTGTTCAAAATCTATCTGTCTGTTCCGCAGGAATCAGTGCTGGGTCTCTTGTTGTTTGTAGTAAACATTAATGATTTGGATGTGATTGTTGGAAGTATAATAAGTAAGTTTACAGATGACACATAAATTGGTGGCGTTGTGAATAGTGTGGAGCAAGGCCTTAGTTTACAAAACAATATAGATGGGCTGGCTGGTTAGATAGACAGAAGAGTGGCAAATGGCATTTAACTATGAAAAGTGTGAGGTATTACATTTTTGGAGGACTGACAAGGCAAGGGAGTATACAATGAATGGTCAGACCCTAGGAAGTACAGAGGATCAAAGGGACCTTGTTGTACATGTTCACAGATCTCTGAAGACAACAGGACAGGTGGATAATGTGGTTAAGAAGGCACAGGGGAGGTAGTGGTTGCGATGGATGCAGAAAAAACTTTTGACCGGGTTGAGTGGGATTATTTATGGGAGGTTCTGGGGCGGTTCGGATTTGGGAGGGGCATTGTTGACTGGGTCAGGTTGCTGTACCAGGCTCCTGTGGCAAGGATGCACAGGACGACTTTGGACTATTTTAGACTGCACCAGGGGACGAGACAGGGATGTCCCCTCTCCCCACTGCTGTTTGCGCTGGCTATAGAGCCACTGGCAATTGCTCTAAGGGCCTCAAGGGGCTGGTCCGGGGGGAGGGGGGGGGGGGGGGGGGGAGGAGTGGTATAGCACAGAGTCTCGTTGTATGCGGACGACCTGTTTCTGTATGTTTCAGATCCAATTGAGGAGATGGAAAACTCATGGGAATTTTAGGGGAATTCGGCCGGTTTTCAGGGTATAAGCTTAATATGGGGAAGAGCGAGATGTCTGCAGTCCAGGTGAGGGGTCAGGAGAGGCGACTGGGGAACTGCCGTTTAGATTGGTAGGGGACAGTTTCAGGTACCTAGGTATCCAAGTGGCGCGGGATTGGGACCGGCTACATAAATTGAACTTGGCCCGGTTGGTGGATCAGATGAAAGATGATTTCCGGAGATGGGATGCGCTCCCGTTGTCTCTAGCTAGTAGAGTCCAAACGGCGAAAATGACGGTCCTCCCGAGATTCCTGTTTGTATTTCAGTGTCTCCCCATCTTCATTCCGCAGTCCTTCGGGTCGATAAAGTTATAGCAGGCTTTGTATGGGGGGGGGCAAGTCCCCGCGAGTGAGGAGGGTAATGCTTGAGCGGAGTCAGGGAGAGGGAGGGCTGGCACTGCCGAACTTTAGCAATTATTACTGGGCGGCTAACATAGCCATGATTAGGAAGTGGGTGGTGGGGGGAGGGGTTGGCATGGGTGCGTGTGGAGGTAGCTTCTTGCAAGGGCACAAGTTTGCGGGCGCTGGTAACTGTGCCTCTGCTGTTCCGCTGGCGTGGTACTCCACTAGCCCCGTGGTGGTGGCGGCCTTGAGAGTCTGGGGGCAATGGAGGAGATATGTGGGAGCAGTGGAAACATCGGTCTGGTCCCCAATTTGCGATAATCACCAGTTTGCCCCGGGGATGATGGATGGGGGGTTCCGAGTATGGAGAAGAGCGGGGATTGAGAGGATGGGGGACTTGTTTATAGAGGGGAGCTTTCCGAATATGAGGGCGCTGGAGGAGAAGTTTGCATTGGCGGGGGGAAACGAATTTCGATATCTGCAGTTGCGGGACTTTCTGCGTAGACAGGTATCAACCTTCCCACTCCTGCCGCTAAGGGAGATTCAGGACAGGGTAGTTTCCAGAGGATGGATAGAAGAGGGGAGCGTATCTGACATTTATAAGGAACTTATGGGAACAGAGGAAATGCAGACTGAGGAGCAGAAGCGAAAGTTGGAAGAGGAGCTGGGAAGAGACTTAGAGGAGGACCTTTGGGCAGACACGTTGAGTAGAGTCAACCCGACCGCAACTTGTACCAGACTCAGCCTGATTCAATTCAAGGTCATTCACCGGGCTCACATGACAGTGGCCCGGATGAGCAGATTGTTTGGGGTGGAAGATAGGTGCGCAAAATGTGCGGGAGGACCAGTGAACCATGTCCATATGTTCTGGGCATGTCCAAAGTTGAGGGGATTTTGGCAAGCGTTTGCTGACGTCATGTCCAAGGTATTAGAAACAAGGGTGGCATTGAGTCCAGAGGTGGCAATTTTCGGGGTGTCGCAGGATCCAGGAATTCATGAGGAGAAAGAGGCAGACGTTCTGGCCTTTGCCTCCCTGGTAGCCCGGAGACGGATACTATTAGCTTGGAGGGACTCAAAGCCCCCGAAGTCAGAGACCTGGCTATCGGACATGGCTGGCATTCTCTGTCTGGATAAAATTAAGTTCACCTTGAGAGGGTCACTGTTAGGGTTCGCCTGGAGGTGGCAACCATTCATCGACTTCTTCGCGGAGAATTAATCGTCAGCAGTGGGGATTGGAGGGGGGGGGGCTTAGTTTAGCGTAGATTAGGGGGTTAATTAATGGTGGAACATGTTGGCAAGGACAAACCTCTTCACCCAGAAGATGGTGGAACCTGGAACTCACTGCCTGAAAGGGTGGTGGAGGCAGGAACCGTCACAAAATTTAAGAAGTATTTAGATGAGCACTTGAAATGCTATTGCACACAAGGCTGTGGACCAAGTGCTGGAAAATGGGATTAGATTGTTAGGTGCTTGATGGTCGTGCGGATGTGATCGACAGAAGGGCCTCTTTCCTTGCTGTAAAACTATGACTCCATGACCACATGGACTGCAACAGTTCAAGAAGTCTTTCACCACCTTCTCAAGGACAATTAGAGATGGGCAATAAATACTGACCTTGCCAGCATGTGTTAGATATTGGTCCCAGTACAATATTGTATCAAGCACTCGGAGGGTAGATCATAGAATCATAGAATTTACAGTGCAGAAGGAGGCCATTCGGCCCATCAAGTTTGTACCGGCTCCTGGAAAGAGCACCCTACCCAAGGTTAACACCTCCACCCTATCCCCATAACCCAGTAACCCCACCCAACACTAAGGGTAGGCTAGACATGAGTTAAATACAGAGTAAATACATTGTCCCATTAAGTGGTTGCATGTCAGCTATGATGAACTGGAGAGTTACATTCTTTTACCACAGCATAAGCTCAGGAGACCATTCCCACATATATCAGTGTGCCATTTTATCACATTAGCTCAAAAAACCTAGTACTCAGAGTCGTCAGCTTTGTGCTAGCTATTGCTGGTTTAGGGTTTTTTTAGCTGAAGATTTTGCTCGTAGCTAGATAACTTCACCAGTGGTATTTCCGATATTCCCATCGCCGATGATAAAGGTATAATTCCTGAATAGATTAATATTTGGGATGTTACTCAATATTTTTTTTTAAATCTTTTTATTGGCATTTCTCATCTTTATACACAATTCTATACATCACATTTTTCTGACCCACGTTAATTTAATTTATTGTATAGAAGAGGTTTATTTTGCCATTCTTTTAATTGGTCCGAGATACATTTCGCCGCCCTCTGGATCTCGGTCTATGGTCCCCCCCACCACCCCCTTGCATACTCCCCCTGTCCCTTCCCCGCCTCCCCCCGTTGGCTTCAGTGGTGCTTTGTCTTTATTTCCAAGAGTAATCCCCCACCCCCACTACTTTTTGTGGTCTCTCCACCTTCCTTCTGTCGGGGTGGGTGTCAGCTAGCTATGATGAACTGGAGAGTTACATTCTTTTACCACAGCATAAGCTCAGGAGACCATTCCCACATATACAGTGTGCCATTTTCTCACATTAGCTCAAAAAACCTAGTACTCAGAGTTGTCAGCTTTTATAGAACAGTACAGCACAGAACAGGCCCTTCGGCCCTCGATGTTGTGCCGAGCAATGATCACCCTACTTAAACCCACGTAACCCGTATACCCGTAACCCAACAATCCCCCCATTAACCTTACACTACGGGCAATTTAGCATGGCCAATCCACCTAACCCGCACATCTTTGGACTGTGGGAGGAAACCGGAGCACCCGGAGGAAACCCACGCACACACGGGGAGGACGCGCAGACTCCACACAGACAGTGACCCAGCCGGGAATCGAACCTGGGACCCTGGAGCTGTGAAGCATTGATGCTAACCACCATGCTACCGTGAGGCCCCAACTAAGAGAATATTGCCCACCCTAGCTTTGTGCTAGCTAGTATCATAGCCCCTGGGTTGCGCGGTCCTTTGGTTCCTCATCTATCTTGGTTTTTTATTCTTAACTTACTCCCTCGTTGCTGGCCTCGAACAGGTTTTGGAACAGGCCGGCAAACTGCCCCCAAGTCTCTAGGAAGCCTTCCTCGAACCTTGGATGGCATACTCCAGGTGGAGAAATTCCAAAAGCTGAGTGAGCCAGTCTGCAGCTGTGGGTGGTGCTGCTGATCGCCAGCCAAGCAGGATTCTCCGGCGTGCGATTCGGGAAACGAAAGCAAGGGCGCCGGCGCTCTGCCCCATGCGTAACTCTGGCTGTTCCAATATCCCGAAGATTGCCACTATTGGGCCTGTCTTCACCCTCACCCCCACAACCTTGGACATTGCCTCAGAGAAGGCTGTCCAGAACCCAGCAAGTTTGGGTCAAGCCCAGAACATGTGGGTGTGGTTGGCCGGGCCCCTCTGGCACCGCTCACATTTATCCTCCACCTCCGGGAAGAACCTGCTCATTTTGGTTCTGGTCAGGTGCGCTCTGTGCACCAGTTTGAGCTGCATTAGGCTTAGCCTTGCACAGGAGGAGGTGGAGTTCACCCTGCTCAGTGTTACGCTCCAGAGTCCCCATCCTACCTCTGTCCCCAATTCGTCCTCCCATTTTTGTCTGGTCTTGTCCAGTTGTGTTCGAGCTATGTCCAGTAGCTGTCCGTATATTTTCCCACATAGTTCCCCCCTCCTTGCTGCTTGTGCCTATCAGGTTCTCTGGTAGTGTTCTTTCCGGGGCCTTGGGGTACTCTACTGTCTCTTTGCACAGGAAGTGTTTTATTTGGAGTGTCTCATTTCCAGTCCTTTTGCTAGTTTCCACTCCCTCGCCAGTTCGTCCTATTATCGCCAGTCTGCGCCCTATGTAGAAGTCCCTGACCATCTGTGTGCACCCGTCCTGCCTCCATCTCTTGAATGTGGTATCCAGCATGGCTGGGGGAATCTGTGATTGCCGTAGGTGGGGACCATGGGGGATATTGTAGTTAGCCCGAAGTGTTTTCTCAACTGGGTCCACGTTCTCAGCGTGGCTGCTACCACTGGGCTTGTTGTGTATCTTGTTGAAGAGGATGGGAGTGCTGCTGTAGCCTGGGGCCCATAGGACTGTTCCTTTACAGCAGAGGCCTCCTCCATTTGTACCCAATCTGAGCCAGGTTTGTGTACCCATCCCCTCACCCTTTCTGCCGTTGCTGCCCAATGGTAGTTTTGTAGGCTTGGTAAAGCCAAGCCATCTTTGATTTTCTTTTTTTGGAGTGTTGGTTTAGGAATTCTTGGATTCTTATCCCCCCGCACAAATGCCAAGATTAGACTGTCTACTGTCCAAAATAGCCTTGGGGATTAAGATCGGTATGGATCTAAGCAGTGTCATGTGAGATTAACTTTAAGAAATGGATGTTTATCAAATAGCTGTAGTGGATGTACCTTTAAGAAATGGGTGTTCACCAAATAGCTGCAGTGATGTCAGTGTGTGGGTGGAGCTGAGCTGTGACTCTGCTTTTACTTTCGCTTTGAGCAAAAAGCTGGTGTCTGTGGTTTAGTTTCATTTTCAGAGTGGAGAGCTGCAGTGAAAGCAAGCAAATGTATATGGATATCCCTACAAGCTAAAGAATGTTCATTTGGGTGATTTCAAAGTAATACCTGTTTCTGTAGAGAATTTAAACCTGCTGCCTTTCTGTTAAAAGGGTCTTTTGAACTTATGGATGTTGTTCGGAAAGTTATGAAGGGTTACTTGTAGAATATTGTATCTGTGGGTTATTGGTGTTGATTGTTGTTAAATGTTTACTGTGTGTTTATAAAGTATTAACTGGATTCATAAATAACCATGGTTTTGTTTTAAAAGTACTTTAGATCTCTGTTGCATCACACCTGTAAAGTAGGCCTTTGTGCTCCCCATAACCACAATCTATTAAAAGTTGTGGGTCAGGTGAACTCCATGATATACTTTGGAGTTTTCTGAATCCTGGCCCATAACAACAGGAAGAGGAACCTCGGCAGTACGTTCATCTTGAACGTCTGCACCCTCCCCGCCAGGGAGAGTGGGGATGAGCCCTACATTTGTATATCCTTTTTTACTTCCTCCACCAGGCTGGTCAAGTTCCACTTGTGGATCTGTGTCCAGTTTCTGGCTATCTAGATCCCCAGGTAACATTCTAGGCTGTTTTAAACATGAGCCCCCTCCAGGTCTGCCCCTCCCCCATTTGGGTTCACTGGGAATGCCTCACTTTTGCCCAGGTTAAGTTTGTATACTGAAAAGTTTCCAAACTCTTTCAGGGTCTGAAGTATTGCCTTCAGTCCCCCCTGTGGCTTTGAGACATAGAGGAGCAGGTCATCTGTGCTCTCTGTCTCCTCTCCGGATTCCCTTCTAGCTTTTCGCATCCCGCAGGGCTATTGCCAGAAGTTTGATCGTGAACATGAAGAAGAGTGGGGGCAAGGGGCAGCCCTGTCTTGCTCCTCTCTGTAGCTGGAAGTATTCAGAGCTGGTGGTGTTAGTTTGAACGCTCGCTTTGGGAGCGTTGTACAGGAGCCTCACCCAGGCGGTGAACTCCGCTCCTCGCCCAAACCGTTCCAGTACCTCGAGGAGGTACATCCATTCGACTCTGGCGAAGGCCTTTTCTGCGTCCAGGGAGGCGATCACCTTTGGTTTTCCCTCCCCGGTGTTGGGGGGGGGGGGGGGGGGGTGCATTATTACGTTCAGCAGCCGCCTGATGTTTGTTATGAGCTGCCTACCCTTGACAAAGCCCGTTTGGTCCTCTGCGACCACCTACGGTGCGCAGCTCTCCAGTCCTTTGGCCAAGACCTGAATGGGTCTGTATGTTCCGCATTCCGTCAGGTCTTTATCTCTTTTGGGTATCAGTGAAATTGTGGCCTGCGCTAGCGTGGGCCCCTTGCCAGTGAGCCCACGGACATGTCCCTTAGGTGTGGGGCCAGGACTGGTGCAGATCTTTTGTAGAAGTCCACCTGGAACCCATCAGGCTCCGGTTCCTTCCCTGCCTGCATTGAGTTGATGCTCTCCATGATTTCTCCCAGATCCATTGGAGCTTCCAGCTCCCCCCTTCTGTCTTCGCCCAAAATTGGTAGTTCCAGTCCGTCGAGGAACTGTTTCATCCCCATTGGGGGGGTCGGAGATGTATAGTCCCAGGTAGAAAGTGTCAAATGCCCGATTGACCTCCTTTGGTTCAGTTACCAGTTTGCCTCTATAGAATGCTATAGAAGAATGCTATAGAACAGTACAGCACAGAACAGGCCCTTCGGCCCTCGATGTTGTGCCGAGCAATGATCACCCTACTCAAACCCACATATCCACCCTATACCCGTAACCCAACAAACCCCCCCTTAACCTTACTTTTTATTAGGACACTACGGGCAATTTATCATGGCCAATCCACCTAACCCGCACATCTTTGGACTGTGGGAGGAAACCGGAGCACCCGGAGGAAACCCACGCACACAGGGGGAGGACGTGCAGACTCCACACAGACAGTGACCCAGCCAGGAATCGAACCTGGGACTCTGGAGCTGTGAAGCATTTATGCTAACCACCATGCTACCATGCTGCCCTGCTGCCTCTCCTATCCTTTAACTCGTTATTTCCCTTGTGGCTGCCTGCTTTCTCCGCTGGTGGGCCAATAGGCGGCCAGCCTTGTCTCCGTGTTCATAGAAGGTCCCCTGTGTCTGGCGGAGTTGGTACACTGCTTTCCTAGTGGATAGCAGGTTAAAGCCCATTTGCAGCTTTTTTCTCTCCGCCAGCAGCTCCACGGTCGGGCCTCAGAGTAGTTTCTGTCGACTGATGGAGTCCACCGGTTGTTGCCTGGCCTCCCTATCTCTGCTAGCCTTGTAGGCTATGATCTCTCCTCTAATGACGGCCTTCAGTGCCTCCCAAAACGTGGAGGGTGAGACCCCCCCTTTTGGTTGTTACTAACGTAATCGCCTATGGCCCACAATGTTTTTTGGCAGAAGATCTTGTCGGCCAGGAGATCTGTGTCCAGCCTCCACGTGGGGCGCTGGGCCCGACCTGTCTCCAACCTCACATCCATATAGTGTGGATCGTGGTCAGAGATGGCGATTGCAGAGTATTCCGCTCCCGTGATCCCTGGAAGCACCGATTTCCCCACTGCAAAGAAGTCGATATGGGTGTACATCTTGTGCACTTGTGAGAAGTATGAGAATTCCTTTTCTCCTGGATGTAGGAACCTCCATGGGTCCACCGGCCCCATCTGCTCCATAAAAGCGCTTAGTTCCCTGGCCATGCCAGACTTTTTCAGATATGTTTTGGTGTGAAAGAGTCTAACCATCACAGTGTGTTAATGGTGAACAAGTGGGGCAGCAGGGTAGCATTGGGGCAGCAGGGTAGCATGGTGCTTAGCATAAATGCTTCACAGCTCCAGGGTCCCAGGTTCGATTCCCGGCTGGGTCACTGTCTGTGTGGAGTCTGCACGTCCTCCCCCTGTGTGCGTGGGTTTCCTCCGGGTGCTCCGGTTTCCTCCCACAGTCCAAAGATGTGCGGGTTAGGTGGATTGGCCATGCTAAATTGCCCGTAGTGTCCTAATAAAAGTAAGGTTAAGGGGGGGGGTTGTTGGGTTACGGGTATAGGGTGGATACGTGGGTTTGAGTAGGGTGATCATGGCTCGGCACAAACATTGAGGGCCGAAGGTCCTGTTCTGTGCTGTACTGTTCTATGTTCTAAGTGACAGAGCAATAAATGAAAGGATTTGCATTAAATTGCTTTCTCCGCAACCTCAGGTAACCCCTGTTCTTTACAGCCAATGAAGTATCTTTGAATGTAGTTGCTATTGTAATGCAGGAAACGTTATAGCCAATTTGTGCACGGGTTCCCAGAAATAGCTATGCAATCACCTGCTTTAGTGATTTTGATTGAGGGTCAGTGCAGACCCGATGGGATGAATGACATCTTCTGCAAGATAGGGATTCTATGATTCTATGATAAATATTGGTCACAACATTGGGGAGAACCTCCTGCTGTTCTACAAAATAGTGCTGAGGGATTATTTGCATCCATCAAAGGGGACAGAAAAGGCCTCAGGTTAATCTCTCATCTGAATTTGAGATACCCTCTGTACTGAACTAGGAATGTCACCAAATGTGTCATGCCCAAATCTCTAGAATGGGACTTGAACCCACAACCTTTCAACTCAGAGGTGAGTGTGCAAAAAATGAAGGAAAGTCAGAACATTTTTCTAAAAAAAAAAAGAGGCAGGGGGCAATGGCTGGACCAATGTTGAGAACTGACTGAAGAAGATGCTCAGCCTTCAGCAATACAGACAGTGAGTACATCAAACTGTACTTTTCATTCTATACATTCCTTTGGATTGAGGGTGATTTGCTTCCACTCCAGTTCAATGGGTTCTGAGAAGGTTGGTAAGTCCAATGCACCATCTGCAGATTCTGCCATATGTGGGGTGGGTGGAGCATGGGGTGAGTTGTTGGCAGATTTGTGTGCCCTCTCTGATAACTTAATTTCACTTCTGCACATTCCCCACAAAGTCTCAGATGTGTTTGGTGCCTTCCTGAATAAACCTTATCCATTTTGTTTGGATACAAGCCAGGGTCTCTAACGAGTCAGAGGGTATTTTTGACCTCTTCAAGGATACTTTGAGGGTATCCTAAAATGTTTTGCTGCCTTTGTGGGAATTTCCTTTTGCAACCAAATTCCGAGTAGGGCAGTTGCTTGAGGAGCTTGGTGTCAGGGATGCGGATGAGATGTGCCACCCAGTGGAGCTGGTTTTGAGTGATTAGTGCCTTCGTGTTGAGTAAGTTGGCTGGGAGAGAGCACTGCTGTTTTTGTCACCAGGTTTGGAATATCTTGCGAAGAATATCCAAGTCTCCAAAGCATATTGTAGCACCAAGATCACTGCCACCTATTAAACCATGATCTTAGATCCTGGTCCTCATATACTCTCTTCCTCAGTCGGCCAAAGGCTGAGCTGACACATTGGAGGCAACGTGTTGTCTAAGTCTGCCTTTGTCAAGAGGAGTTTCCCAAGATATGGCAAATGGTCCACGTTTTCCACAGTCCCACTGTGATCTTCATTAATGTTGTGCTGTGGAAACTGGTTAGAAGTGGACCTTCATTTTCCAGATCATTTCCAGGAAATTAGAGATGCGTGCAGTAACGGTACAGCAGTTATTATGGGTGACTTCAATCTGCATATTGAGTGTGCTAATCAAACTGGTAGCAATGCAATGGAGGAGGATTTCCTGGAATATATAAGGGATGGCTTTCTCAACCAATATATCGAGGAACCAACTGGAGAGCAGGCTATCATAGACTGGGTATTGTGCAATGAGAGAGGATTAATGAGCAAAGTTGTGGTACGAGATCCTTTAGGGAAGAGTGACTATAATATGGTAGAATTCTTCATTAAGATGGAGACTGACACAGTTAGGTCTGATACTAGGGTCTTGAACTTAAAGAAAGCTAACTTTGATGGTATGAGATGTGCATTGGCTAGGATAAATTGACAAAAGATATTAAGGGATTGATGGTGGATAGGCAATGGCAGATATTTAAAGAACACATGGATGAACTTCAACAATTGAACATCCTTGTCTGGCGCAAGAGTAAGACAGTAAGGTGGCTCAAGCATGGCTAACAAGGGAAATCAGGAATAGTGTTAAAGCCAAAGAGGAGGCAGATAAATTGGCCAGAAAAAGCAGCAAGCCTGAGGACTGGGAGAAATTTAAAATTCTCGGCAGAGGAGAACAAAGAATTTAATTTGGAAAGGGAAAATAGAATACGAGAGTAAGCTTGCAGAGAACCTAAAAACTGACTGCGAAAGCTTCTAGAGATATGTGAGGAGAAAAAGACTGGTGAAGACAAATGTCTTACAGTTAAAATCAGGTGAATTCATAATGGGCAACAGAGAAATGACAGACCAGTTGAACAAATACTTTGGATCTGTCTTCACTGAGGAGGACACAAATAACCCTCCGGAGGTACTAGGTGACAGAGGGTCTAGCATGAAGGGAGGAACTGAAGAAAATCCTTGTTAGTCAGGGAATTGTATTGGAGAAATTGATGGGATTAAAACCCGATAAGTCCCCAGAACCTGATGGTCCGCATCCCAGAGCACTTAAGGAAGTGGCCCTAGAAATAGTAGACACATTGGTGATCATTTTCCAGCATTCTATAGACTCTGGAAGAGTTCCAATGGATTGGAAGAAAGCTAATGTAACCTAATTTTTAAAAAGGAGAAAGAGGAAACAGGGAATTATGGACTAGTTTGCCTGACATCAGTGGTGGGGAAATTGCTGGAGTTATTTATCAAGGATGAAATAACTGAGCATTTGGAATGCATGGATTTACTCAAGGGAAATCATGCTTGACAAATTTTCTGGAATATTTTTGAGAATGAGCAGTAGAGTGGACAATGGTGAACCAGTGGATGTTGTGTATCCCGACTTTCAAAAGGCTTTTGACAAAGTCCCACACAAGAGATTAATGAGCAAAATTAAAGTTCATAGTATTGGGAATAATGTATTGACGTTAATAGATAACTGGTTGGCAGACAGGAAACAGAGAGTGGGAAGTGCGTGCAGTTCTGGTCGCCACATTACCAGAAGGATGTGGATGCTTTAGAGAGGAGGTTCACCAGGATGTTGCCTGGTGTGGAGGGTGCTAGCTATGAAGAAAGGTTGAGTAGATTAGGATTGTTTTCGTTGGGAAGATGGAGGTTGAGGGGGGACCTAATTGAGGTCTACAAAATTATGAGAGGTATGGACAGGGTGAATAGCAACAAGCTTTTTCCAAGAGTGGGGGTGTCAGTTACAAGGGGTCACGATTTCAAGGTGAGAGGGGGGAAAGTTTAAGGGAGATGTGGAAAGTCTTTTACGCAGAGGGTGGTGGGTGCCTGGAACGCTTTACCAGCGGAGGTGGTAGAGGCGGGCACGATAGCATCATTTAAGATGCATCTAGACAGATATATGAACGGGCGGGGAACAGAGGGCAGTAGACCTTGGAAAATAGGAGACAGGTTTAGATAAAAGATCTGGATCGGCGCAGGCTGGGAGGGCCGAAGGGCCTGTTCCTGTGCTGTAATTTTCTTTGTTCTTAATAAATGGGTCCTTTGCTGAGTGGCAGACAGTGACTAATGGGGTACCACAATGTTCAGTGCTGAGACCCCAGCTGTTCACAATATACATTAATGATTTGGAAAAAGGAAATGCATGCAATATCTCCAAATTTTCAGACGACACTAAGCTGGGTGACAGTGTGCTGTGAAGAGGATGCAAAGAGGCTGCAGGGTGGCTTAGACAGGCTGGCTGAGTGGGCAAATACTTGGCAAATACAATATAATGTGGGTAAATGTGAGGTTATCCACTTTGGTGGCAAAAACAGGAAGGCAGATTATTATCTGAATGGTGGTAGTTTAGGAAAATGGGAAGTGCAACGACACCTGGGTGTCATGGTGGGTCAGTCACTGAAGGTTCTTAGGCAGGTACAGCAGGTGGTGAGGAAAGCTAATGGTGTGCTAGCCTTCATAGCGAGAGGATTTGAGTATAGGAGTAGGGATGGCTTGCTGTAGTTCTATCGAGCCTAGGAGTTTCGGTCTCCTAGTTTGAGGACGGATATTCTTGTTATTGAGGGTGTCCAGCGAAAGTTCACCAAACTAATTTCTGGGATAGCAGGACTGACATATGAAGAAAGATTGGATCGACTGAGCTTGTACTCACTGGAGTTTAGAAGAATGAGAGGGGCTCTCATAGAAACACATGTGACAGGGCAGGCTAGATGCGGGAAGAATATCCCCAATGTTGGGGATGTCCAGAATTAGGGATCACAGCCTAAGAATAAGGGGTAAGCCATTCAGGACTGAGATGAGGAAGAACTTCTCTTAGAGAGTTGTGAACTTTTGGAATTCTTTACTACAGAAAGCTGTTGGGGCCAATTTGTTAGATATATTCAAGAGGGAGCTGAACGGGCCCTTGCGGCTGAAGGGATCAAGGGGTATAGAGAGAAAGTGGAAGTGGGATACTTGAATTTCATGATCATATTGAATGGTGGTGCAAGCTTGAAGGGCTGAATGACCTATTCCTGCACCAATGCTTCTGTGTTTAACAAATTTCTATTTTCTCATTTGCTCCAGAGAACGAGTTGACACTAACCTGGAGCTCAGTATCTGAGAGACACAAGCATCATCTGCATACTGAGGTCGGATTGAACACTTTCCTGTCTGTCTGTATTTCAATCCCAGATCAGACCCCAACAGTAGGATACTGGACCAAAACCCCAATATTTTAGTTTATTTGAAAGACTGCAGAAAGAAGGATTCACTTCAGGAGTGATTGCATTAAGAAATAGGGCTTGGTTTCTATAAAACAAAACTTTATTATAACTACAATATTAAACTTTTTAACTTCACACCCAAAAAGAACAGCTTATAATTTACACCTTAAACACTACTACTCAATTTCCTATTAAAGTCAATTTTCACACTTTTTTGCCTGACTTACCAAACGGCCATCGACGTGACCCACGCCGGCTGACCTTCACGGCCCATGCTAGCCGACCTTCATTACCAACGCTGGCCAACCCAGCCGACCTTCATGACCCATGCTGGCCGACCTTCACGACCCACGCTGGCTGACTTTGTGACCCATGCTGGCCGACCGTCAGGACCCATACTGGCTGAACCTTTGCGACCCACACCGCCTGACCTTCACGACCCAGGGATGTCTCAGATCGGCTGCAGAACATTCTGAAAGGGGAGGGTGAACAGCCAGTTGCCGTGGTGCACATAGGCACCAATGATATAGGTAAAAAACGGGATGAGGTCCTACAATCAGAATTTAGGGAGTTAGGAGCCAAGTTAAAAAGTCGGACCTCAGAGATAGTAATCTCAGGATTACTACCAGTGCCACGAAACAGTCAGAGTAGAAATGAAAGAATAGGCAGGATGACTGCGTGGCTTGAGAGATGGTGCAGGAGGGAGGGGTTCAGATTTTTGGGACATTGGGACCGCTTCTGGGGGAGGTGGGACTACTACAAATTGGACGGACTACACCTGGGCCGGACTGGAACCAATGTCCTTGGGGTGCTTTTGCTGTTGGGGAGGGTTTAAACTAATGTGGCAGGGGGATGGGAACCAAATGAGGAGGTTAGTGGACAGTAAGGAGGTAGTAAGTAAAGCCTGTAAGGAACTAGATCATGAAGTCAGCGTGACTAAGCGGAAGAGTAGGCAGGGAGCAGATGATGAATGCAAAGGGACTGGTGGTCTGAGGTGCATTTGTTTTAATGCAAGAAGTGTAGTAGGTAAGGCAGATGAACTTAGGGCTTGGATTAGTACATGGGAATATGATGTTATTGGTATTACTGAGACTTAGTTGAGGGAAGGGCAGGACTGGCAACTGAATATCCCAGGATATCGATGCTTCAGGCGGGATAGAGAGGGAGGTAAAAGGGGTGGAGGAGTTGCATGACTGGTCATGTGGATGTGGATTGGGAGCAGCTGTTTGCAGGTAACTCCACATTTGATATGTGGGAAGCTTTTAAAGAGAGGTTAATTAGAGTGCAGGACAGACATGTCCCTGTGAAAATGAGGGATAGAAATGGCAAGATTAGGTAACCATGGATGACAGGTGAAATTGTGAGACTAGCTAAGAGAAAAAGGAAGCATACATAAGTTCTAGGCGACTGAAGACATTCGAAGCTTTGGAAGAATATCGGGAATGTAGGACCAATCTGAAACAAGGAATCAAGAGGGCTAAAAGGGGTCATGAAATATCTTTCGCAAACAGGATTAAGGAAAATCCCAAAGCCTTTGTGGTGGTATGACTATGAGGTTTACGTACCTCAGAGTAGTACTGCCATTGGTGCAGAGGACTCGCTGCCCATTGGCTCAGGCAGGTCATGTGTCTATCTGCCAATTGGCTGAGGCTAGTCATGTGACTGCTCGCCGATTGGCCAAGAGGCCGGTAGCCCCTCCTACGAGGCGGGGTATAAGAACCCGTACCATGCGGCAGTCGGCCTTTCTCTGTAAGTCGACTGCCGGGCACACAACTAGCTCATTAAACCTGATATTTGGAACTTCTTCACGACTCGAGTCCGATTGATGGTACATCAGCCTTTTATTCATATATAAGGAGCAAGAGGGTAACTAGAGAAAGGGTTGGCCCACTCAAGGACAAAGGAGAAACGTTATGCATGGAGTCAGAGAAAATGGGTGAGATTCTTAATGAGTACTTTGCATCTGTATTCACCGAGGAGAGGGACATGACGAATGTTGAGATTAGGGATAGATGTTTGATTACTGTAGGTCAAGTCGGCATCCTGAGGGAGGATATGTTATATATTCTAAAGGCCTTAAGGTGGGCAAGTCCCCAGGTCCGGATGGGATCTATCCCAGGTTATGTGAGGGAAGTGAGAGAGGAAATAGCTGGGGCCTTAACAGATATCTTTGCAGCATCCTTGAACACGGGTGAGGTACCGGAGGACTGGAGAATTGCTAATGTTGTCTCCTTGTTTGAGAAGGGTCGCAGGGATAATCCAGGGAATTATAGACCGGTGAGCCTGACGTCAGTGGTAGGGAAGCTGCTGGAGAAGATACTGAGGGATAGGATCTATTCTCATTTGGAAGAAAATGGGCTTATCAGTGATAGGCAACATGGTTTTGTGCAGGGAAGGTCATGTCTTACCAACTTATCAGAATTCTTTGAGGAAGTGACAAAGTTGATTGATATGGGAAGGGCTGTAGATGTCATATACATGGACTTCAGTAAGGCATTTGATAAGGTTCCCCATGGTAGGCTGATGGAGAAAATTAAGTCTCATGGGGTCCAGGGTGTACTGGCTAGATGGATAAAGAACTGGCTGGGCAACAGGAGACAGAGAGTAGTGGTGGAAGGGAATTTCTCAAAATGGAGAACTGTGACCACAGGGATCCGTGCTGGGACCACTGTTGCTTGTGATATACATAAATGATCAGGAGGAAGGCATAGGTGGTCTGATTAGCAAGTTTGCAGATCACACTAAGATTGGTGGAATAGCAGATAGTGAAGGGGGCTGTCAGAGAATACAGCAGAATATAGATAGATTGGAGAGTTAGGCGGGGAAATGGCAGATGGAGTTCAATCCAGGCAAATGCGAGGTGATGCATTTTTGAAGATCCAATTCAAGAGCGAACTATACAGTAAATGAATAAGCCCTGGGGAAAATTGATGTGCAGAGAGATCTGGGTGTTCAGGTCCACTGTACCCTGAAGGTGGCTGCGCAGGTCGATAGAGTGGTCAAGAAGGCATACGGCATGCTTTCCTTCATCGGAAGCGGTATTGAGTACATGAGTTGGCAGGTCATGTTACAGTTGTATAAGACTTTGGTTCAGCCACATTTGGAATACTGTGTACAGTTCTGGTTGCCACATTACCAAAAGGATGTGGATGCTTTGGAGAAGGTGCAGAGGAGGTTCACCAGGATGTTGCCTGGTATGGAGGGCGCTAGCTATGAAGAGAGGTTGAGTAGAGATAGAACATAGAACGATACAGCGCAGTACAGGCCCTTCGGCCCTCGATGTTGCACCGACATGGAAAAAAACTAAAGGCCATCTAACCTACACTATGCCCTTATCATCCATATGCTTATCCAATAAACTTTTAAATGCCCTCAATGTTGGCGAGTTCACTACTGTTGCAGGTAGGGCATTCCACGGCCTTCCCACTCTTTGCGTAAAAAACCCACCTCTGACCTCTGTCCTATATCTATTACCCCTCAATTTAAGGCTATGTCCCCTCATGCTAGCCACCTCCATCCGCGGGAGAAGGCTCTCGCTGTCCACCCTATCTAACCCTCTGATCATTTTGTATGCCTCTATTAAGTCACCTCTTAACCTTCTTCTCTCTAACGAAAACAACCTCAAGTCCATCAGCCTTTCCTCATAAGATTTTCCCTCCATACCAGGCAACATCCTGGTAAATCTCCTCTGCACCCGTTCCAAAGCTTCCACGACCTTCCTATAATGAGGCGACCAGAACTGTACGCAATACTCCAAATGCGGCCGTATTAGAGTTTTGTACAACTGCAACATGACCTCATGGCTCCGGAACTCAATCCCTCTACCAATAAAGGCCAACACACCATAAGCCTTCTTCACAACCCTATCAACCTGGGTGGCAACTTTCAGGGATCTATGTACATGGACACCGAGATCCCTCTGCTCATCCACACTACCAAGAATTTTACCATTAGCCAAATATTTCGCATTCCTGTTATTCTTTCCAAAGTGAATCACCTCACACTTCTCCACATTAAACTCCATTTGCCACCTCTCAGCCCAGCTCTGCAGCTTATCTATGTCCCTCTGTAACCTGCCACATCCTTCCGCACTGTCTACAACTCCACCGACTTAAGTGTCGTCTGCAAATTTACTCACCCATCCTTCTGCGCCCTCCTCTAGGTCATTTATAAAAATGACAAACAGCAACGGCCCCAGAACAGATCCTTGTGGTACGCCACTCGTAACTGAACTCCATTCTGAACATTTCCCATCAACTACCACTCTCTGTCTTCTTTCAACTAGCCAATTTCTGATCCACATCTCTAAATCACCCTCAATCCCCAGCCTCCGTATTTTCTGCAATAGCCGACCGTGGGGAACCTTATCAAACTCTTTACTGAAATCCATATACACCACATCAACTGCTCTACCCTCGTCTACCTGTTCAGTCACCTTCTCAAAGAACTCGATAAGGTTTGTGAGGCATGACCTACCCTTCACAAAACCATGCTGACTATCCCTAATCATATTATTCCTATCTAGATGATTATAAATCGTATCTTTTATAATCCTCTCCAAGACTTTACCCACCACAGACGTTAGGCTCACCGGCCTATAGTTACCGGGGTTATATCTACTCCCCTTCTTGAACAAAGGGACCACATTTGCTATCCTCCAGTCCTCTGGCACTATTCCTGTAGCCAATGATGACCTAAAAATCAAAGCCAAAGGATCAGCAATCTCTTCCCTGGCTTCCCAGAGAATCCTAGGATAAATCCCATCAGGCCCCGGGGACTTATCTATTTTCACCTTGTCCAGAATTGCCAACACTTCTTCCCTACGCACCTCAATGTCATCTATTCTAATAGCCTTGTTCTCAGCATTCTCCTCCACAATATTATCTTTTTCTTGAGTGAATACTGACGAAAAGTATTCATTTAGTATCTCGCTTATCTCCTCAGCCTCCACACACAACTTCCCACCACTGTCCTTGACTGGCCCAACTCTTAACCTAGTCATTCTTTTATTCCTGACATACCTATAGAAAGCTTTTGGGTTTTCCTTGATCCTACCTGCCAAAGACTTCTCATGTCCCCTCCTTGATCGTCTCAGCTCTCTCTTTAGATCCTTCCTCGCTTCCTTGTAACTATCAAGCGCCCCAACTGAAACTTCACGCCTCATCTTCACATAGGCCTCCTTCTTCCTCTTAACAAGAGATTCCACTTCTTTGGTAAACGATGGTTCCCTCGCTCGACCCCTTCCTCCCTGCCTGACTGGTACGTACTTATCAAGAACATGCAATAGCTGTTCCTTGAACAAGCTCCACATATCCAGTGTGCCCAACCCTTGCAGCCTACTTCTCCAACCTACACATCCTAAGTTATGTCTAATGGCATCATAATTGCCCTTCCCCCAGCTATAACTCTTGCCCTGCGGGGTATACTTATCCCTTTCCATCACTAACATAAAGGTCACCGAATTGTGGTCACTGTTTCCAAAGTGCTCACCTACCTCCAGATCTAACACCTGGCCTGGTTCATTACCCAAAACCAAATCCAATGTGGCCTCGCCTCTTGTTGGCCTGTCAACATATTGTGTCAGGAAACCCTCCTGCACACATTGTACAAAGAACGACCCATCTAATGTACTCGAACTATATCTTTTCCAGTCAATATTTGGAAAGTTAAAGTCTCCCATAACAACTACCCTGTTACTTTCGATCTTTTCCAGAATCATCTTCGCCATCCTTTCCTCTACATCCCTAGAACTATTAGGTGGCCTATAGAAAACTCCCAACAGGGTGACCTCTCCTTTCCTGTTTCTAACCTCAGCCCATACTACCTCGGAAGAAGAGTCCCCATCTAGCATCCTTTCCGCCACCGTAATACTGTCCTTGACTAGCAGCGCCACACCTCCCCCTCTTTTGCCTCCTTCTCTGAGCTTACTAAAACACCTAAACCCCGGAACCTGCAACAACCATTCCTGTCCCTGCTCTATCCATGTCTCTGAAATGGCCACAACATCGAAGTCCCAGGTACCAACCCATGCTGCCAGTTCCCCTACCTTATTTAGTATACTCCTGGCATTGAAGTAGAGACACTTCAAACCACCTACCTGAACACTGGCACCCTCCTGCGAAGTCAAATTTGTGCTCCTGACCTCTATACTCTCAATCTCCCGTACCCCAAAATTACAATCCAGGTTCCCATGCCCCTGCTGAATTAGTTTAAACCCCCCCAAAGAGCACTAACAAATCTCCCCCCCAGGATATTGGTGCCCCTCAGGTTCAGATGTAGACCATCCTGTCTATAGAGGTCCCACCTTCCCCAGAAAGAGCCCCAGTTATCCAGAAATCTGAATCCCTCCCGCCTGCACCATCCCTGTAGTCACGTGTTTAATTGCTCTCTCTCCCTATTCCTCATCTCACTATCACGTGGCACGGGCAACAACCCAGAGATAACAACTCTGTTTGTTCTCGCTCTGAGCTTCCACCCTAGCTCCCTAAAGGCCTGCCTGACATCCTTGTCCCCTTTCCTACCTATGTCGTTAGTGCCAATGTGGACTACGACTTGGGGCTGCTCCCCCTCCCCCTTAAGGACCCGGAAAACACGATCCGAGACATCACGTACCCTTGCACCTGGGAGGCAACATACCAAATGTGAGTCTCTCTCGCTCCCACAAAATCTCCTATCTGTGCCCCTGACTATTGAGTCCCCAATTACTAATGTTCTACTCCTTTCCCCCCTTCCCTTCTGAGCAACAGGGACAGACTCCGTGCCAGAGGCCCGTACCCCATGGCTTACCCCTGGTAAGTCGTCCCCCCCACAAGTATCCAAAACGGTATACTTGTTACTCAGGGGAACGACCGCAGGGGGTCCCTGCACTGACTGCTTCTTCCCAGTCCCTCTTACAGTTACCCATCTATCTCCAGTCTTTGGTGTAACTATTTCCCTGAAGCTCCTATCTATGACCCCCTCTGCCTCCCGAATGATCCTAAGTTCATCCAGCTCAAGCTCCAGGTCCCTAACACGGTTTTTGAGGAGCTGGAGTTGGGTGCACTTCCCACAGATGAAATCAGCAGGGACACTGACGGCGTCCCTCACCTCAAACATTCTGCAGGAGGAGCATTGTACTGCCTTCCCTGACATCACCTCTAGATTTAAAAAAACACAAGAAAAAGAAAAAGAAAGGAAGTGCTTACCTGATATTACCTCAAACCCTGCTCCCGCTGAAAGGTAAGCAAATTTAAAGGCACTCACTCACCTTCACGACAGGCCCCTGCTCCCGCTTCCCAACCACCGTGGGGTGGGGGGGTTGGTTAGAGGAGGAGGTAGGGTGGGAAACACTCACGAAGTGTTTCGGGTTTAACTGTCACTTGACAACAGCCCCTCCACAAACCACCTTCAACTTAGGCTGACCGCACTACACGTATGCAAATTTCCCCAGAACAGCTGATCAGGAGCTCTGCTCTGCTGCCCTCTGCTAGATATAGAGATAGATAGAGAAATACAGCACAGAACAGGCCTTTCAGCCCACAATTTTGTGCCAAACATTTGTCCTAGGTTAATCATAGATCATAGAATTTTGGACACTAAGGGCAATTTATCATGGCCAATCAGGGCAGCACGGTAGCATGGTGGTTAGCATAAATGCTTTACAGCTCCAGGGTCCCAGGTTCGATTCCCAGCTGGGTCACTGTCTGTGCGGAGTCTGCACGTCCTCCCCGTGTGTGCGTGGGTTTCCTCCGGGTGCTCTGGTTTCCTCCCACAGTCCAAAGATGTGCGGGTTAGGTGGATTGGCCATGCTAAATTGCCCGTAGTGTCCTAAAAAGTAAGGTTAAGGGGGGGGTTTGTTGGGTTACAGGTATAGGGTGGATACGTGGGTTTGGGTAGGGTGATCATTGCTCGGCACAACATCGAGGGCCGAAGGGCCTGTTCTGTGCTGTACTGTTCTATGTTCTAATCCACCCAACCTGCGCATCTTTGGACTGTGGGAATAAACTGGAGTACCCGGAGGAAACTCATGCACACACGGGGAGGATGTGCAGACTCCACACAGACAGTGACCCAAGCCGAAATCGAACCTGGGACCCTGGAGCTGTGAAGCAATTGTGCTAACCACAATGCTACCGTGCTGCCCCACAATGCTACCGTGCTGCCCCACAATGCTACCATGCTGCAGTAGATTAGGATTATTTTCATTAGAAAGACGGAGGTTGAGGGAGGACCTCATTGAGGTCTGCAAAATCATGAGAGGTGTAGACAGGGTGGATCCTGAAGCTTTTTCCCAGTGTGGGGGACTCAATTACTAGGGGTCACGAGTTCAAGGTGAGAGGGGAAAAGTGTGAGGGAGATATACGTGGAAAGTTCTTTACGCAGAGGGTGGTGGGTGCCTGGAACGCATTGCCGGCAGAGGTGGTAGAGGCGGGCACGATAGCGTCATTTAAGATGTATCTAGACAGATACATGAATGGGCAGGGAGCAGAGGGATACAGATCCTTAGAAAATAGGTGACAGTTTTAGATAGAGGATCTGGATCGGCGCAGGCTGGGCCTGTTTCTGTGCTGTAATTTTTCTTTGTTCTTTGTTTATGTTGGCCAACCTTCATGACCCACGCTGCATCCGTTGAAAAAAAATAGAGGTTTGTCCTCAAACTCGCCATGTTTAGTTTTCAAAGGTCTTTAAAGTTGTGAGGGTTTTAAACTTTCATTCACCAGTGCTTCATTGCATATAACACACATGAACTTTGAACCTGATTTGTAGTGGAACATTTAATAACCCTTTAAAGTAATCATCTTTGTACTGCTTTGACCCTGGTTTCAGCTTCTTCTTCATGGGTTGTTTGCCATTAACTCTCCAAGGACATCCCCAGGCAAACCACTATGCATTAGGGCAGTACGGCAGCACAGTGGTTAGCACAGTTGCTTCAAAGCTCCAGGGTCCCAGGTTTGATTCAGTTCCTTGTTCAGTTTCACCTGCTGGCTGCTAAACCCTGCAGAAGATCATTCTTTTTAAACAAGCACATTCTAACCCCAGGTTTTTAACCCTTAAATTGCTAAATCCATTTATAATCTAATTTTCATGACACCTTCCAAGCGTCACATCTGTACATTCTCTCCAGGAGTGTGGTGTACTATTGAAGCAGGGAAGATGGAGAAGAGAGTTGGTGCAGTGACAATCAAAGTGTTAAGCAGACAATCCAGTCAGTCTCTTGGTAACTGCTCCAAATTGACAGCAATTCTCTTCCTTTACCACTTGAAATGGAAAAGCCTTTTGGCAATGTGAAGACAGTGTTTAATCTGGTTAAGAGTTTCCAATATTCTGTCATTTCCCCATCTGTAGCCCCACACTAACCATTTCCCCTCACAGTTTCTGGGCAGTGCCCACACTTTGCAATCTGACTGGAGATTCAACTTTTTTTTTCAGCCTTAAAATGGTGTCAGAACCTTAGAAAAGGATCTGATAAAATCTGCTCTTAATCGGGTTGTGTTCAGGATGTGGTAGTTTAGCTCTGCCGGCTCTCCTATCTATAAACAGCCAAGACAGAGTCCATTATAGGGTTCCGTGTGCAATTGGGATGGTCCATTCTCCCTCCGTGTGCAACCCTCCGCCTCCGGAAACATATAAATTGACTTGTGCAGCGAGGGCGAGAGAGAGAGAGCGAGCGTCCAGGTACAGTGTGAACTGCAAACATCGAGCAAGTGAATCTTGGATCAACCATGCCTAAGTGTCCCACGTGTAATAAAGAGGTGTATTTTGGTGAGCAACACGTTTTCAATTTTCTAAAACTTAGAAATGAGTCACATTATTTTCTTAAGTGTAACTTTCTGACTTCCTCGTACTTGGAACGGAGACATGTTCACAGTTTAAGGCGCAGGGGCTGTTCTATCTCTTTCCAGCCGAACTCTACGATACCGCAACGTGAAGTTTAAACGCTTGTTAAATAATACAGAAATGTGTCATTGTCCTGTTCGAATATTCAGTAGATATTGCTGATTTCAGAATGCCTCGGGCTGTGCTGCTAATTGATATTTCTCATTTGGTAGGGGTGGGATGGTAACTCATGTTTCTCCAGATTCAACTTTTTTTGAGCCTTAAAATGTCGTTTGTAGCTTAGAAAATGATCTGATAAAAATCTGCTCTGAATCGGGTTGGGTTCAGGATGTGGCATTTAGCTTCCTTTGTGAGACTGAATGTGAGGGCTGGGGCTCCTTCGGTTAGAGCTGCAGATTCTTTCATCTGTAAACAGATACAGAGTACATTGACTACAGGGCGTTGTAACCGCGCCCTCTTGGAGCCAATCATGAATATCCTAATGAAATATATTGTATTTGAATTCCTACAGACACTCCGAAAGAGCACCCGACCAAGGCCCACTCATAATAATAATCATAATCTTTATTAGTGTCACAAGTAGGCTGACATTAACACTGCAATGAAGTTACTGTGAAAATCCCCTCGTTGCCACACCCCCGGCGCCAGTTCGGGTACGCTGAGGGAGAATTCAGAATGCCCAAATTACCTAACAAGCATGTCTTTGGACTGTGGGAGGAAACGAGCACCCGGAGGAAACCCAGGCAGACACAGGGAGAATGTGCAGACTCTGCACAGATAGTAGTGACCCAAGTCAGGAATTGAACCTGGGATACTGATGCTGTGAAGCAACAGTGCTAACCACTGTGCTACAGTGCTGCATCCTCCGCCCAATACCCGTAACCTCACCTAACCTGCACATATTTTGACACGAGGGAGCAATTGCATATCCAACCCTACTTGTGTAAACTTACTTCATAATTTAACCTTTGGGTATCATTCTATTAAATCAATACTGCACCTTGTCCAAGGCTGATACTGCTCACAGTACTCCAAGTGTGAACTAAGCAAGGCTTTGCACAGTTTAAGTATAACCCATTTAAATTCTCATTCTCTAACCTATTCGCCCACCCATCCGCTTCACCTTGCAATCCGCTTTATCATTATTGCTGCACAGAAGATTCGGGCCATTATTTTCTGTACCTTTTCATGACATTTTAATGATCTACATATCTGAGCCTCCACTGTCCTAGTTTTATTTACCATTTAGAACGTACTCTTCTACCCTTTTTAAGACCAAAGTGGATGGCCTCACATTTGCCACGTTTTGCCCATGTACTTAATTATTCACTATCTCTTGCATTTTGCAGCCTTGTTAAACTGTCTTGCTATGTTTAATGATTTATGAATCTATCTCCAGATCCCTCTGTTCCTCTATCCTATTTAAACTGTATATGGCTTCCTTATTCTTCCAGCCAAAATGCACTGCCTCACATTTGCCTAGATGGAAATTCATGTGTTATTTACATGTCCATTCTACAAGTATATTCATGTATTATTGTTGCAGTCCTCTTCAGTGTTAACTACAAACCTCAAATTCTGCTCCTTTCCAGTGTCTATGACAGCCCCAATACCAAGGTCTACTCTGGTAGCATTTATGTTTTGGTTTTATTTTAGCTTAACTGACTGGGTAGAATCACAAATTTATAGGGTAGAAGGAGGCCACTAGGCCCATCGTGTCTGTAGAGGCCCTTGGAAAGTGTACCCTACTTGAGCCCGCACCCCCACCCTATGCCTGTAACCCAGTATCCCCACCGAACCTTTTTTGGACACTAAAGGCGTTTTAGCATGGCCAATCCACCTAACCTGCTCATCTTTGGACTGTGGGAGGAAACTAGAGCACCCGGAACAAACCCACGCAGACACGGGGAGAACATGCAGACAGTGACCCAAGTCGGGTATCAAACTTGGGACCCTGGAGCTGTGAAGCAACAGAGCTAACCACTGTGTCACCCAAAATCCACTGAATTTGCATCTCACTCACAATTACAGAGCGTAAAAACTGCTTGATACCTGACCCCCTGGGTTTCTGATAGGTGGGCTTAGGTGAAATGTGCCTCCTCTGTTTATTCGGATCCTTCTCATTGACTTGCAACAAGGGGCTGATGACGAAAATGGTCCTCGACCTCTCATGCAAAGGGTTTGTTCTTCCCTTGGACTGTGGCTCTTTCAAATCAAACAAAACTACCCAAAATTTCCCAATGTGTAGCATTTTAAACTTTGTTCAAATGTTTCTATTGCAAAGAGCTGTTGTCCATTTTGTTATAAAAGAGTTTATTTGTCACATTGCATTATTTTCTTCTCAGCTGAAAAAGTGTCATCCCTGGGAAAGGACTGGCATAAATCCTGCTTGAAGTGTGAAAAATGCAAGAAAGTCTTGACACCTGGCTCTTTCACTGAAGTAAGTTCTCTCGTAATTTGTCTCCTTGCCCCAAACTGCACTAATTTTGTCCTTTCATTTTTAAAAAGAGACGCTTATCTTGTGTTGTCTTGTTGCAGCATAGTGGAAAGCCTTACTGCCGCACTCCATGCTATGGTGCTCTCTTTGGACCAAAAGGTGAGACATCTATTTCCACACATTTGACTGCCTGACCCTTAAAGTTGGATAGGAATAAGTTACTTTAATCAAATGGGCTAGAATACAAAGGAATGAAAGTTGTATTTCGGCCGAAGGCAGACTCCATCTGGAGGACTGTGCTGAGTTCTGTGCTTGGAAGGAGTGCAGTACAGTTTGAGCAGAATGATACTGGGTTAAATAGTTAAATTATGAGGACAGACTGAATAGATTAGGCTTATATTCCATTGTGTATGGAACATTTGAGGGGTGATCTAATTTCGGGGTTTGAAATGATTAAAGGATTTGATAGGGTGGATCAAGGAAATACTATTTTCACCGATGGAAGTGTCCAGAACCAAAGGACACATAGCAATAAAATTAGAAGTAGGTTGTGAATGCATTGAAATCAGGAAAGGTTTTTGCGTTGTTACACCACTCTGGGCAGCACAGTGGTTAGATTTGTTGTCTCACAGTGTCAGGGACCTGGGTGTTCAATTCTTGGGTCACTGTCTGTGCAGAGTCTGCACGTTCTCCCTGTGTCTGTGTGGGTTTCCTCCGGGTGCTCTAGTTTCCTCCCACAGTCCAAAGATATGTAGGTTAGGTTATATATCCAAAGATATATTGGCCATGTTAAATTGCCCCGTAGTGTCCAGGGATGTGCAGGTTAGGTTATGGGGTAGCAGGGATATGGCGGGATGTAAATGGGGTGTAAATGGGTAGCTCTAAGGGTCGATGCAGATTTAATGGGCCGAATGCCCTCCTTCTGCACTGTAGGATTCCATGACTCTATTCTATGATTCTACTGCAGGGTCAATTCCAGTGCCACTTGGCCCAAAGTCGCAACACAGTTGAAAGTAGCTCTTAATTTTAAAATTACCCAAAGTCTTTGGCAGACCAATAATTACAATCACCAGGTTTGTGAATTTAAACACAATTAACTGTTATGAACAACAATAACTATAATTAAATTGGCAGCAAATACAACTGGTTAATTATTACCTCATTTCTAAACTTCCCCCCACTTTAACTCACCCCACCCTCTATATCAGGGGTGGGCAAACTACGGCCCGCGGGCCGCATGCGGCCCGCCAAAGGTATTTCTGCGGCCCACCAAGTCCTTAAAAAAAAATTTATTTTTAAAAAAAAAAAATTTTTTTTTTTTTAAATTTTTTTTTAAGGTTAATGGGGGGGGGGCTGTTGGGTTACTTACTGGTATAGGGTGGATACGTTGACTTGAGTAGGGTGATCATTGCTCGGCACAATGTCGAGGGCCGAAGGGCCTGTTCTGTGCTGTACTGTTCTATGTTCTATATGAGGCGCCCAGAATCATAACCGGGTGAAGTAATTATTTTACTTAATATACTATGCGGCCCTTTGTGAATTGTGAATTTCTGAATGTGGCCCTTGCACGGAAAAGTTTGCCCACCCCTGCTCTATATACACACACAAGACAGAAAATCACAGAGGGATGTAAAAAGTAAAGGGATAAGTGCCTCTGTTTCAGATGGACATCTTCCAGGTAGATCTTTCTTCTGACTAAGCCTCCAGTTGGATGTAGTTTGTAATGTTGTCACTGTAGACTCATCAGGGTATCGAGACTTCTTTGCCGGCCCAGAACCAGCAGGCAGGAAGAAAGAGAGAGAGCAACACACAGCCTCTCCTCTCAGCGTCCAGGAGGTTTCTCCTGGATTCTATTAAAAAAAAACTCCACCACTCAGGACCCAATCGCTGTCTGTTGCTGAGCAGAATACAGTCTCTGGCCAATCCATCGACCCCCAGCCAACCAACCAAACTGAATCCCTCCAGTCTCTCGGGTGCCATAAAGTCGAAGTTCTTCTGTTCAAAATCTGAAACTTCATACCATATCTTGCAACTGTTGAGTTCCTCACTTCCCCTGCTTAACTTAAAGGTATGTCTCCAGTAAAGATCCATGGGCCAAAAACAATATCAACAAAATAAAAAATGTAGGAAATAAGGGAATCAACAGGAAGGGCCCTGACAACACGGTAGCATTGTGGTTAGCACAATTGCTTCACAGCTCCAGTGTCCCAGGTTCGATTCCCGGCTTGGGTCACTGTCTGTGTGGAGTCTGCATGTTTTCCCCGTGTGTGCGTGGGTTTCCTACGGGTGCTCTGGTTTCCTCCCACAGTCCAAAGATGTTCAGGTTAGGTGGATTGGCCATGCTAAATTGTCCTTAGTGTCCAAAATTGCCCTTAGTGTTGTATGGGGTTACTGGGTAATGGGGATAGGGTGGAGGTGTGGGCTTGGGTAGGGTGCTCTTTCCAGGAGCCGGTGCAGACTCGATGGGCCGAATGGCCTCCTTCTGCTCTGTAAATTCTATGAACACAAAGGGTAATAGAAATCTGGAACTCTCACCTTCAGAAGCTCGTGTAAAATCTGAGCTTTCAAGACTGGGATTGAGGAACTGAAAACATTCTCTTGTTCCCAATAATCCAAAAGGTTCTTCCAGTCCATCACTGCAGCAGTGTCTAGAATGGCGAGGGTGCTGGATGATAATCCAGTGTTGGATAATCTTGATGGGTTTCAGCGACAAAACCAAAATCATTCACCCAACCCTCACATCTCCCTTCAAAGCACACATTTCACGGCTGTTTCTAAAAAGCAGTTCTAACAAAGTCCCAAAACACCTCAAACGCCAGTTAACACTTAAAGATAGAGCTAGAAAGCTAGAGAATGTGGAAAGAACACTCCCATTTCTTTTGCACTTTTCACATCTTCGGAATGTCCCAAACCACTTCACAGGTGGTGAAGTATTTAGTCACTATTGTATTGTAGGAAATGCAACAACCAATTTACACACAGCAAGTCGCCTAATAATAATAACGTTTATTGTCACAAGTAGGCTTACATTAACACTGCAATGAAGTTACTGTGAAAATTCCCTAGTCGCCACATTCTGTCGCCTGTTCGGGTACACAGAGGGAGAATTCAGAATGTCCAGATTACCGAACAGCACGTCTCTCGGAACTTGTGGCAGGAAGCCGGAGTACCCGGAGATACGGGGAGAGCATGCTGGCTCTGCACAGATCGTGACCCAAGCCGCAAATCGAACCTGGGACCCTGACGCTGTGAAGCAACAGTGCTAACCACTATGCTACTATGTCACCCATAGAAAATAGAAGCGCAGCCAAATAAAAAAAATAGTGTTGTTGGTTGAGGAATAAATATTAGCTAGGACATTGAGGAGAACAAAGAACAACAAG
The DNA here is from genome assembly GCF_902713615.1 of Scyliorhinus canicula. NCBI lineage: Eukaryota > Metazoa > Chordata > Chondrichthyes > Carcharhiniformes > Scyliorhinidae > Scyliorhinus > Scyliorhinus canicula. The sequence goes on from NC_052147.1 coordinate 84,878,044, forward strand.
AACAAAGAAAAATACAGCACAGGAAGTTCCCCTGGTTCTTCCTTTAAATAGTACCACAGGATCTTACACTCTTAAGAGGGCAGATGGGACTTTAGTTTAACATCTCATCCAAAAGACACAGGTAAAAGTTCCCATTGTTACACAGGGGTTAAGATTGGGAAAAATCCATCCATATTTCAGCAATGTGACCTAAACTGACTTTGGACTCCTGGCCTAACAAAAACCAGTCGAAAGGATCTGCAGGCGGGTGAAAGCAAATGTTTTACTAGTAAGTGAGAAGGCACTGTGTTTGCGATTCCACCACTGACCATATTGAGCTGTTCACTGAGGTAAATGGAGAAAGCTGAGGTAAATGGTCAATTCTGGCCTGACTCGCTGATTCTTTGCTTGCACTTATTGCTGATGGCATCTTTCATCTCTTACAGGATTTGGACATGGTGGTAATGAAAGCCATAAATATTAGTAAATCCAAGGTACAGTATGTGAATCAATGGTGTTACTCCATGTTACATTGCAAATTACTTTGAGCCCGGGTTTGATGTGTCCTCTCAGTTTAAAATGCATTGCAAAACATACCTTTAAAACGGTGCAACACAAGGCGGCATGTGGCGCAGTGGATAGCACTGGGACTGCAGCGCTGAACCCAGGTTCGAATCCCGGCCCTGGGTCACTGTCCGTGTGGAGTTTGCACTTTCTCCCCTTATCCGCGTGGGTTTCATAGACTTTCATAGAATTTACAGTGCAGAAGGAGACCATTCGGCCCATCGAGTCTGCACCGGCTCTTGGAAAGAGCACCATTCCCAACTGCACACCTCCACCCTATCCCCATAACCCAGTAACCCCATCCAACACTAAGGGCAATTTTGGACACTAAGGGCAATTTAGCATGGCCAATCCACCTAACCTGCACATCTTTGGACTGTGGGAGGAAACCGGAGCACCCGGAGGAAACCCACGCACACACGGGGAGAACGTGCAAACTCCGCACAGACAGTGACCCAAGCCGGGAATCGAACCTGGAACCCTGGAGCTGTGAAGCAATTGTGCTAATCACTATGCTACCGTGGTGGATTGGCCACATTAAAAATTGTCCCTTAGTTGAAAAAACATTATTGGGTACGCTAAAATTTTAAGAAATGGTGCAACACAATGTACATCTGAACAAACTACAGTAAAACTACACTGTAAGGGAATGCTGAACTATAACAATTGCCTGTAAACTTTTACCATTGCCTGTAAACTTGTATAATGCTGGAGAGAGCCTGAGGAAGATACTCAAGGCCTTGGAGAGGATGCAGAGAATGGTAGCAAGGTGACTGATTTCCAATACATGCAGAGACTGGAGGAGCTGGGAATGTTCTCCTCAGAGCAGGAAAGTTTAAAGGGACATGTAACAGAGGTGTTTGAAATCCTAAGTGATAAGAGTCAGTTGAGGGCAACTGTTTCCAGTGGCAGGAAGGTTGGTAAGCAAAGGACACAGATTAAAGTTAATTTGCAAAAGAACCCGAGGATGATGAGAATTTTTTAATGCAGAGTTGTTGTGACCGGGAATGGACTGGATGGTGGAGACTTATTCAATAATAACTTTCAAAAGATAATGGGCCAAATACATTTTTTTTGGAAAATCTTTTTATTGACCTTTCTCATATTTATAAACAGTTGTGTATATACATTACATTTTTCTTGCCCGCGCTAGTCCTTTGGTTCCTCATCTTTTTTTTTCCTCGCTTACTCCTCGTTGCTGACCTCAAACAGGTTTTGGAACAGGCCGATGAACTGCCCCCAAGTATCCAGGAAGCCTTCCTCTGATCCTCGGATGGCGTACTTAATCTTCTCCAGGTGGAGAAATTCCGAGATGTCAGCGAGCCAGTCTGCAGTTGTGGGTGGTGCTGCTGATCGCCAGCCAAGCAGGATTCTCCAGCGTGCGATTCGGGAAGCGAAAGCAAGGGCGTTAGCCCCGTTCCCCATGTGTAGCTCTGGCTGCTCCTATACCCCGAAGATTGCCACTATTGAGCATGGCTTCACCCTCACCCCCACAACCTTGGACATTGCCTCAGAGAAGGCTGTCCAGAACCCAGCAAGTTTGGGGCAAGCCCAAAACATGTGGGTGTGGTTGGCCGGGCCCCTCTGGCACCGATTAAATTTATCCTTCACCTCCGGGAAGAACCTGCTCATTCGGGTTCTGGTCAGGTGCGCTCTGTGCACCAGTTTGAGCTGCATTAGGCTTAGCCTTGCACAGGAGGAGGTGGAGTAAGCCCTGCTCAGTGCTTCGCTGCAGAGTCCCCACCCCACCTCTGTCCCCAATTCGTCCTCCCATTTTTGTCTGGTCTTGTCCAGTGGTGTTTGGGTTCTGTCCAGTAGCTGTCCGTAAATTTTCCCACATAGTCCCCCCTCTTTGCTGCTTGTGCCTATCAGGTCCTCTAGTAGTGTGTTTTCTGGGGCCCCGGGTTACCCTACTGTCTCTTTGCGGAGGAAGTGTTTTCTTTGGAGGTGTCTCAATTCCTGTCCTTTTGCTAGTTTCCACTTCCTCGTCAGTTCGCCCAGTGTCGCCAGTCTGCACCCCACGTAGAAGTCCCCGACCGTCAGTGTGCCCCCATCCCACCTCTATCTTTTGAAGGTTGCATCTAGCATGGCTGGGGGGAGTATCTGATTGCCGCAGATGGGGGCCATGGGGGACATTTTGGTTATCCCGAAGTGCTGTTTCAACTGGGTCCACGTTCTCAGCATAACCGTTACCACTGGGCTCGTTGTGTATCTTGTTGAGGGGGATGGGAGTGCTGCTGTGGCCAGGGCCCAGAGGGTTGTTCCTTTACAGGATGCCTCCTCCATTTGTACTCAATTTGTGTCGGCTTCTTGTACCCATCCCCTCACTTGTTCTGCCGTTGCTGCCCAGTGGTAGTATTGTAGGTTCGGTAGAGCCAGCCCTCCTCTGACTTTCCCTCTTTGTAGTGTCGGTTTGGGAATTCTCGGGTTCTTATCCCCCCCACACAAACACCATGATTAGCCTGTCTATGTTTTGGAAAAAGGCCTTGGGGATGAAGATCGGAATGGATCTAAACAGGAAGAGGAACCTTGGCAGTACGTTCATCTTGATCGTCTGCACTCTTCCCGCCAGGGAGAGTGGGAGTGAGCCCCACCGTTGAAGGTCTTTTCTTACTTCCTCCACCAGGCTGGTCAGGTTCCACTTGTGGATCTGTGTCCAGTCTCTGGCTATCTGGATCCTCAGGTAACGGAATCTGTTCTGGGCCGTTTTAAACGGGAGACACTTCAGCTATGTCCCTCCCCGTTTTGGGTTCACTGGAAATGCCTCACTTTTGCCCAGGTTATGTTTGTAGGCCGAGAAGGTTCCAAACTCTTTCAGTATTTACAGTATTGTCTTCAGTCCCCCCTGTGGCTTCGAGACATAGAGGAGCAGGTCATCTGCATAGAGTGAGACTCTGTGCTCTCTGTCTCCTCTCCGGTTTCCCTTCCAGCTTTTCGCATCCCGCAGGGCTATCGCCAGGGGTTTGATCGCTAGCGCGAACAAGAGTGGGGACAGGGGGCAGCCCTGCCTTGTTCCTCTCTGTAGCTGGATGTATTCAGAGCTGGTGGTGTTAGTTCAGACACTCGCTTTGGGTAATGGGCTAAATACTTGAAGAGAAAATAAATTTACAAGACTGGGGAAAGGGGAGAGGGAAGTTGGACAGTGCTTTCAAAGAACTGACTGTCAGGATGGCCTACCTCCTGGAAGATTCCAGTGTCACAGTAGCACTTCAATGTTGAATGCTGGACTCTAATTCAGAAGGATTACCTTCTTGAGTTCAACCAGCATTAAAACCATTGGGTGTGTTAGAACATAGAACATACAATGCAGAAGGAGGCCATTCGGTCCATGGAGTCTGCACTGACCCACTTAAACCACACTTCCACCCTATCCCAGTAACCCCTCCTAACCTTTTTGAACACTAGCATGGCCAATTCACCTCACCTGCATGTCTTTGGACTATGGGAGGAAACCGGAGCACCCGGAGGAAACTCACGCAGACATGGGGAGAACATGCAGACTCCACACAGACAGTGACCCAGCGGGGAATCGAACCTGGGATCCTGGCGCTGTGAAGCCACAGTGCTATCCACTGTGCTACCGTGCTGCCCAATAATTCTCCATATAATTTGCTGAGCTACCAAGCAAGTGGAAGATGGGACTTTAGATGCCATTATTTGAACCTGTAGATTTTTATAGCCCAACATGCACTGGAAAAATGTTGTGGCCCATTGTGTAAAGAATTTTCAAATTGACCTCAAATATTCATCTAATGTAATTTTACCAATGTTGGGCCATAACTTCGGTGGAGATGCAATTGAGTCAGATTGCCACCCCCGGCTCAAAATTATTTACCTGGAAATCCAGGCGATCCTATTCACCTGACCTTTCCTCTCAGGTTGGAAAGATCTATGTAGTGGGACACACAAATTAAGGGAAGCTCAGTCACAGGTAAGTAAGCCACACACCTTTTTTTCCAGCACTAGCTGCTGGAAACTAGGTAAGTGTAATAGTCTTGACAAGTCAGGGAGAAGATAAGTGGATAAGATAATTACGTAGGAAGATAAGTACGTAGGATTTGGGGAGGGTTTGGAATCAGGCCTGGGCGGGGGAGGGTCGGGCCTTGGTCAGGATGGGGATCGGTGAGAGTCGGCCATTGGTGAGATTCGCATGTTGGCTGGAACACGGCAGGGGAGTTGGATATTGGGCCTGGGTCTAGGGGACTGGGTGAGTTGGGAGTCAGGCCTATGGGGCTATGGGAGTGGGGGAAACTTGAGTCTGGGGCGAGGGGGTGGGGGGAAGGGATCAGATCCAGACCCGATGGGAAGGGTTTCAGTTGGGCCTGGGTGGGATAGAGTCAGGAGTCCAGTTGGGCTGGGGACATTTGGGAGTTGTGTTAGGATTGGTGTGGGGTGTCCGGGTTGGGGGGGGGGGGGGGGGGCGGAGAGTGTCATGGGAATTGGTGTTGGTCAGTACAATCGTTATCCAGAAGCTCGTAGTAGTTTTCATTCTTCTGACTTTTTCTGGGGAACCATTACTGCAAGACAGTCAGAACTATCCAAACTTTGCGATTTAAATCACTTTTTCAGATGGTTCCTGTAGAAGCCGAATGGAAAAGACAACAGGAACTCACAGTAGGGTAGAAATGAACAACTGGTTTATTATGCTACGTATGAACAAAATCACAAAACAACTCCTCCTCTCCCCGAAGGGCCACCTTCCCTGACCTGCACCCAGGTCAGGATTTTTATACAGAGTAGTTTTGCCACCCCCAATTACCGAGGGAGTTCATATTCAGCTGTGTAAGGGGGGAATCGAATGGAGCACAGTCCTTGGCCACGAAGAGGGTCATAACAGTTCCCATTGCTTGGCAATTGCCCATTGGATGGTTGAACCTCTCGGACAATTGCCAGGCAATCCTTACCAAGGAACATCCAGGGTGTTGGCGGAGTTCTCCAGAGCATCTTTGAGGTACCCCCCGGTAGAGCCCATTGAGTGATATCAGGAGACTCCATCAAGCCTGGGTGTTATTCCTTGGACACGCACCATTGTTGGCACAATGTCCTGGAATCCCTAAACAGCACTGTGGGAACACCATCAGTTCAAGGAAAAGGCTCATTGTTATTTTCTCAAGGGCAGCTATGGGTGGATAACTGGTGCTACATCCCGAGAATGAACAAAAATAAGTTTTGCATTGATAATGATTTCAATATATTTAGATGAAGAATACAGAAATGTAAGCTATTCTCTATCTACATTGAAATCAACATTTACGTGAGACTTACAGACAGTCTTTAAATTGACTATTCAGAGGTAATCTGGATACTACTTCACGCAAAGAGCAGTGGAAACCTGGAACACTCCCTTACAGAAAGCTGTTACTCTGTGGGTAATTGAAAATTTCAACATTGATTTTGACAGATTTTTCTAAGGGAAAGAGGATTAATGGTTTCAGAACCAAGGCAATTAGCTCAACGATATTCTCATTGAATTATGGAAAATGTTTGAGTGGGTCAATGGTCTCCTTCTGTTCCTACACTTTTGTATAATACAATGGGCCGGATTCTAGGACGGGACCCTCCACTTCGCTGCACTCAAGCCTGCCGATTTCCTGATGGCATGGGGTGGCTACAGTGGGAAATCCCATTGGCTGGCTGCAGGAATGCAGGATCCCGCTGCCAGTGCCAGAAAACGGGTCTGGCAGGACAGAGAATCCTGCCCAATATTAATGTATGTTGATAAACCAATGACATACAAAGACATCAACAGGAGGGGCCAGCCTGCATTCATAACAACACATTGCAAAGGTGCATGTCCTAGCTCACTCAGTGTCAAAGCAGCAGACCCCTGATGTCACACAGCACATGGGAAAGTGGTCATTATTCCCAAATCTCAATTGATAAATTGCAGAGAGCAAATAATCTATTGAACATAACCAAAGTCTTCTCCTTTCTAGGTTTCGAATTTGACAACAAAAGTTGGAGTGGCGACAAGATTGGAAGTTGAACCTGAGAAAAGCCTGTTTCTGAATTACCAGCCCAGTATAATTGGCTCCTCCTATTTGGCATTGTGTGTGTACACTGGTGTGCAATCCAGCCTTCTCAAAACTCACTTCAGAGTTTGAGAATGTTTGTTTGTACAGAGTGAAACCCGCCTCAGCCATTGATAAAGACTCTTGGGGGTTGAATTTCCATTGGGGGAGGGTGGGAGGGGTAATGTAATTCCACTAATCTTCCAGAGGGCCAGGAAAAGGCAGGATTATGGGGTATGTCAGTGGAAGTTTTGTCTCTCCTTGATCTTCAGCAACTGCGTCTACACATCCTGATTTGCTATCATGGTGGCACCTTGAGATGATGAAAATATTTGTTTCAAATTCAGCCTGTAATAAATTTGTCGCTTTTAAGGTGTTGTAAATGTTATATCTCAGACCTATGCAGAGATGATGCTATTTTCCATGTGCATAACAGGTTTATTCACAGTACTTTAGATCCGGCGAATGCCTCATAGCTAGTTGGGCTGAGAACATACTGATCAAGGAAGTTCTCCTGGACACGTTTCAGAAATTCCTCCCTCTCCTTACCCTTTATTCTGGCATCATAGCAATCGATGTTTGGCTAATTAAAGTTCCCTGTATCGTCATTCTATAGTTATTGCATATCTCTGTGATTTCCTCGCACATTCATTCTTCCATGTCTCTCTCTCACTGCTTATGCATATCGAATCCCTACAGTGCAGAAGGAGACCTTTCAGCCCATTGAGTCTGCACCGACCCTCCGAAAGAGCACCCCACTGCAGGCCCACGTCCCCATCCTATCTCCATAACCCAACCTGTTCTTTTGGACATTAAGGGGCAATTTAGCATGGTCAATTCACAAAACCTACATATCTTTGGACTGCTGGAGGAAACCGGAGCACCCGGTGGAAACTCCACACACACATTCACCCAAGGCTGGAACTGAAACCGGGCCCCTGACGCTGTGAGGCAACAGTGCTAACCACGCTGTTACCATGCCACCCATAGTATGACCTTACCATTTTTGCTTCTGAAAGCTAACCAAGTAGACTCTGGTTTCTGAATGAGAGCAAGTAACATTGGCTTTCAAAAGTAGAAAAGAACACGAACTCCCGTGGAATTCCCATCCCTACAGACACAGAACCCCCGGTATAGATAGAGATAGGTATCTCTCCCATGGACCCACCCCAGCTCAGTCATGGTACTGACGGGCATGATCGCCTCCCCCTGGGGGATGTACTTAGCTGTGCTAAGTACCATGGGTTCTGTTTGCCATTTGCTCATATTTCCACATGGCTATTTATTCTTGTAGTCAAAAAACCTCACCACAGTTTATACAAAGAGTTGAAGTTAAGAGTTATGCAAAATTGGGGCAGAACAACGTAACCCTAATGAGACCACAATCATAGGTAGAACAAGGACCTAATGTGGCACCCATGACTTGCTGAGAGACTGTGCTCCACATAGAGGGCACAATCTAACGGCTACGTCGGATGCGAATCTGAACGGGCTGGTTAGATCGCAGGAGAGCCCGAAATCAGGAAGTGCGCCAGGCACTAAGCGGTTTACAATCTAACTGACCCGCTCCCGTTCGTGAGATCAGGATCCCGCCACGGTGTGGCAAGAAAACAATAATCACCAATTAAGACCAATCTTCATCCCATTAACAGGAAGGATCCCCTATATCAGTGTTTTCAAACTTTTTTTTCTCAGGACCCACTTTTATCAACCGGTGGACCTTTGGAACCCATGCCGCCCAACCTTAGCGACACAGCATTATTGCTTACCTTTAATGCGACAAGTGAGTCTGCTTGGTCCTCACGATCTCTCTTGCTTCGTATCAATGTTACATTTCTGCTAAGGATTTCAGCTGACGATTTAAGTTCTCGCTGCATCCTTTGAAAAAAATCAAGAGGTTTATCCTCGAATTCGCCAGTCTTCAAATGTCTTTGAGGGTTTTAAACTTTAATTTGCCGGTACTTCCCTGCATTTAACACACTTTGGCTTCGCATTCAGATTTCCATTGGCACAATTAAAGCCACACCTCAGGAAATCATCTTTATACTGCTTTGTTCCTGGTTTTAGTTTGTTCACCAGAGACCCTGGGGCTCTGCGTACAGTTCATACAAGCACTGTTTTATCCTGCTGTGGACTCTCTTAAGAAGCTCTCTCCAGCAGATTCAGTTGCGAGATCCTGGCCTGTTTGTGTCTCTGGCCCTCTCTTCCTTATTACAAAATAATCCATCTTCAGTTTGCCACACAGTCCTGCTGCTTGCTTGCTGGCAGCTATAAAATGGAGGAGTCTGTCCTCCATGAATTTGCGTGCAAAACACCGAAGTACAGGGCGTGTACGTGCCGGGCACGTGACTTTCTATCTGCCGCTGCCTCTGGCGGAAAGACTCCGTCGTTTGTATTTAAAGGCCGGTCATTCTTCTTTACTTTGAAACTTTATTTCCAGCACCTGACTTTTCCAAGTTTATGACTTTTTACTACTGAAAATGAAAACAATTCCATTTGAACATCCTTACATTGCCACACAAACTTTGTTTTATAAGTATGGAAAAAAGTACGATCTTGTTTGTACTTTACAAACTATGACTTTAGACAAGATGAAGTAACTTGTCAAACACAATGTCACATTATTTCTTACTGGTTCCACTGTATTGCAAATATCCATGTCATCTTCTCCATTCTTACCAAAAGCACTGATTTCCTGGCTTCCAGAGAGTAGCAACACAAACTGATGACTGTGTAGGTTTCTTCCAGTGTTGCCATGTGTCAGCCGTATTGACTGGCCTCGTTTGATCAGTATTCCTGGCTGACAAACCTGGCCTGCCTTCCCTCCAGTGGCTGTATCTATCCCAGTCACAGGCTGCTGACCACTTCCTGACCAGTTCTTCACGGCGTGGGAGTGCAAGTGGTCGTTGTGCTGGCCGTTGAGCAGCTCGACCACGGAGCCGCAGGTCGCATACTGACAATCAGTGGTGGGGGACGAGCCGAGCAGCGCACAGAGGGCGAGCACAGAGCGGACTCCACCGGAAACCCATCCGCGGCCTTTGCTGTCTGCATCGTCCTCGTACTCTCCATTACCTCCCTCAGCCTGATTGAAGCCCCCAATCCCTCCACCAACTCTTCTTCCACCCTGGGAAACCCCAGCCCATCCAGGAACCGTCTCATTCTCTCCCCCCGCCACCGGAGGCTCCGACTCATACAATCTCCTGTAAAAAGCCTCAAACACCCCATTCACCCCCACCGGGTCCAACACCACCCTTCCCATTTCGTCCTTTACTCTGCCAATCTCCCCCGCCGCCTCCTGCTTCCTCAACTAGTGGGCCAGCATCCTGCTCGCCTTCTCACCATATTCATATACTACCCCTCTGTAACTGCCCCACCGTCTTCCCCATGATTACTAATCCGAACTCCATCTGGGCCTCTGCCTCTCCTTCAACAGTCTTGGCTCCGGGGCCTCCAAATACCTCCTGTCCACCCTGAGAATATCTTTTGCCAGCCTTGCCATCTCTGCCCGTTCCACCTTCTCCCTCCCTATGCGCCTGAATTGAAATAAACTCCCCACGAACCACCGTCTTGAGTGCCTCCCACAGCGTGGTGGCCGTGACCTCCCTCTGTGTCATTGAGCGCCACGTACCCCCGGATGGCAGCCCTCACCCGCTCGCACACTTCCTCATCTGCCAACAACCCCACATCCAGCCTCCACTGGGGACCCCATCCAAGTCCACCCAGTGTGGCACGTGGTTGAGTACTGCGAATCGGCCACCCCGCCAACAATGCCCTGTCCACTACAAAAACATCAATCCAGGAGTACGCCCAGTGGACATGGAAAAAATATGAAAATTCCTTAACCCCCGGCCTCCCACACCTCCATGGGTCCAACCCTCCATAAACCCCTTCAGCTCATTCGCCACTGCCGACATGTTCCCCGACCTCAGGCACGACTGGTCCAAGCTTGGCCATATTAAAATTCCTCCCCCCCCACCGCCTCATGATGAACCAGTGTGAGTCCAGGTCAAGAATCATCCCCAGCACCCACCTCATGAAGTCTACACCATCCCAATTTTGGGCATAAACATTTACCAGGACCACTGGCATCCCCTCCAGCTTCCCACTCACCATCACGAACCTCCACCCCGGATCTGCCGGATTCCCACTTTGAATGCCACCCATTTATTGACCAGCACCGCCACCCCCTCGCCTCCATGTCCAGTCCTCAGTGGAGCACCTGCCCCACCCAAGCTTTCCTCAATCTTTCCTGGTCCCCTATCTTCAAATGCGTCTCCTGCAAAAAGGCCACCCCTCCCCACCCAGCAAAACAACCCCATCCCCCTCCCCTATCTCCTGCCAAGTCCCCACCGCACTCCCGTTAACTAGCCTGCTCAGCTAGCATGGTGCCCCTCCCCCCCGCCCCCCAGGCCTCCAAACCCACCACCCCCCAATTCCCCCCATCCACTCCCCCAGTCCATGCTCCTCCAAAAAGCAGAAAATGTGCACTCACTCTTGGCCCCCAAGGAGGGCCTGCCCACCATACACCACACCATCTAAAACAAAAGAACATTTCAAGGGGAAAGTTTCCCGAGAACAAAATGCCATCCTCACTAAACCCGCCAAAGTTCAATGTCCTCCTTCTACTGCCAGTCCATTGTCTGTCATAAACTCCATCGCCTCCCCTGGCGTGCCAAAATAATATTCACGCTTCTGGAAAGTCACCCAGTGCCGGGCCGGGTACAGAACACCAAACCTCACCCCCTTCTTAAAGAGGGTAGCCTTGACCCAGTTAAACATAGACCATAGAACAGTACAGCACAGAACAGGCCCTTCGGCCCTCGATGTTGTGCCGAGCAATGATCACCCTACTCAAACCCACGTATCCACCCTATACCTGTAACCCAACAACCCCCCCCCCTTAACCTTACTTTTTTTTTTAGGACACTAAGGACGATTTAGCATGGCCAATCCACCTAACACGGCCCTCCTCTTTGCCAGTTCTGCTCCCAAGTCCCGGTACACCCGCAGCTTGTTCCCCTCCCAGGTGCACTTCTTCGCCTGCCTTGCCCACCGAAGAATATTCTCTTTATCCAGAAAGTGGTGAAACCTTATCACCATTGCCCTTGGCAGCTCGCCCACCTGCAGCCTCGTCATCAGCATCCTGTGTGCTTGGTCGACCTCCAGGGTCCCCCATCAGCTGCTCCAACATTTTGGCCACAAACGTGTCGGGCCTCTGCTCCTTCAATGCCTTCAGGCATCTCCACGATCCTCAGATTTTGTCTTCTGGAGCGATTCTCCAAATCCTCCACCTTCTCCTTCAGCCACTTTTGGGTCTCCCGCATCACCCCCACCTCAGCCACCAACGAGGCCAACTGCTCCTCATGTTCCCCCATCGCCTCCTCCACTTTCTTGATTGCCCAACCCTGGGACTCCAGCCTCTCGTCCACTCGCTTGTTCTCTGCTTTAACCAGCTCCACCACTTTCGCCAGGTCTTCCAGCGCCTCCTTCCCCTGTTAGCTAAACTTAGCATTCGGAAACTCCATTAGCTGCTCTGTTGACCACTGGGTGGGCAGAACATCCCCTTTGCCCCCCGCCATCTTTTTTTTCTTTTTTTTTCATATACATTCAGAGTACCCAATTATTTTTTTTTCCCAATTAAGGGCCAATCCACCTAACCTGCACATATTTGGGTTGTGGGGGTGAAACCCATGCAGACATGGGGAGAATGTGCAAACTCCACACGGACAGTGACCCAGGGCCGGGATTCGAACCCATGACCTCAGTGCCAACCACTGCACCACATGCCGCGCACCACCCCCCCCCCCCCCCCCCCCCCCCGCCGCCGCCGCCGCCATCTTAACCTGTGGTACACGGAAACTCTCCTGTTCCAGCAACAACTCTTTTCTTCTCGTTCCACTCCTAACTCGTGGAGCCATCCACCAGCCAGCCACACCAGAGGAGTTACACCTTCTCCATGTACTCCTACACCTCTTTCCATCCAAAAACCTCGTCCTTCAGATGGGGAAAGGACCGAAAAATACTACCTTGATTGGGAGTCATCACATGGGTGACCACACTCCATGGCCGCCACCAGAAGTCAGAAAAGGACAATATTTTTAACTGAAGCAGGCTGTATGAAAAGCATAAGAACTCTGTACCCCCACCTCCCAGTAAAGCTAAAAGACATGTCGCTGTCAGATATTTTGTGTAAGTTTGAGCAGCACCATGGTCTCAAGCCATTGGATGCAGAAAGCTATTTGAATGGAACAAGGAATCAGTTGCTCAGTGAGGACATTAGAGAGGGTATCACAGCTTTAAAAAAGCTGTCCATCAATGTAATTTTGTAGAACTTCAAGAGAGAGCATTGCGGGACAGATTTGTGTGGGGTTGAAAAATGAAAACATTGCCAATATTAACTTGCGACATAGCTTGTCAAACAGCATTGCCATGGACAAGGAGGACCATGACTCGAGAGAATCGTCTGCAGTTTTTCTGGCATGAAAGGCCACAGTTTTTATGACGACATGGGGACATACTCCCAAAAACAGAGAATCCAGCCCCTGATTTCTATACCTACATCATTCTTCTCTGTGATGAACATAGATGCAAAGTACTCATTTACAACCTCACCCATATCTTCTGGTTCCACACATAAATTCCCACGTTGATCCCTAATGGGTCCTACTCTTATCCTGGTCAACCTCCTACCCTTAATATACTTATACCTTTGGATTTTCCTTTATTTTACCCCACCAGTGCTTTTTCATCCCTCTCTTTGCTCACCTAATTTCTTTCTTAAGTAACCCCCTGCATTTTCTATATTCCTCTAGGGTTTCTGCTGTTTTGAGTCCTCGGTATCTGCCATAAGCCTCCCTTTTTTTCGTTGTTCGATGCTGGATATCCCTTGACATCCAGGGTTCTTTAGACTTATTGCTCCCACCCTTCACTATCATAGAACAGTACAGCACAGTACAGGCCCTTCAGCGCACAATGCCGGCCATTTATCCTAATCTAAGATCAACCTAACCTACACCCCTTCAATTTACTGCTGTCCATGTGCCTGTCTAAGAGTCGCTTAAATGTCCCTAATGACTCTGACTCCACCACCTCTGCTGGCAGTGCATTCCACATACCCACTACTCTCTGTGTAAAGAACCTACCTCTGACATCTCCCCTATACCTTCCTCCAATCACCTTAAAATTATGTCCTCTTCTGACAGTCTTTTCCACCCTGGGGAAAAGTCTCTGGCTATCCACTCTATCCAGCCTCTCATCACCTTGTACACCTCTATCAAGTCACCTCTCTGCCAGTGAGAAAAGCCCTAACTCCCTCAACCTTTCTTCATAAGACATGCCTTCCAGTCCAGGCAGCATCCTGGTAAATCTCCTCTGTACCCTCTCCAAAGCATCCACATCCTTCTTATAATGAGGCGACCAGAACTGGACACAATATTCCAAGTGTGGTCTAACCAGGGTTTTATAAAGCTGCAGCAAAATCTCGTGGTTCTTAAACTCAATCCCCCGTTAATGAAAGCCAACACACCATACGCTTTCTTAACAACCCAATCAACCTGGGTAGCAACTTTGAGGGATCTATGTGTGTGGACCCCAAGATCCCTCTGTTCCTTAACCCTGTATTCAGCATTCAAATTTGACCTTCCAAAATGAATCACTTCACATTCATCAAGGTTGAGCTCCATCTGCAACTTCTTACCCCAGCTCTGCATCTTGTCAATGTCCTGTTGTAACCTGCAACAACCCTCAACACTATCTACAACTCCCCCAACCTTCGTGTCATCGACAGACTTACTAACCCACCCTTCCACTTTCTCATCCAAGTCATTTATAAAAAACACAAAGAGCAGAGGTGCCAGAACAGATCCTTGTGGGACACCGGCCTCCAGGCAGAATACTTTCCCATCCACTACATAGAACAGTACAGCACAGAACAGGCCCTTCGGCCCTCAATGTTGTGCCGAGCCATGATCACCCTACTCAAACCCACGTATCCACCCTATACCCGTAACCCAACAACCCCCCCCTTAACCTTACTTTTTATTAGGACACTACGGGCAATTTAGCATGGCCAATCCACCTAACCCGCACATCTTTGGACTGTGGGAGGTAACCGGAGCACCCGGAGGAAACCCACGCACACAGGGGGAGGACGTGCAGACTCCACACAGACAGTGACCCAGCCAGGAATCGAACCTGGGACCCTGGAGCTGTGAAGCATTTATGCTAACCACCATGCTACCCTGCTACCACTCGCTGTCTTCTTTCAGCAAGCCAATTCTGGATCCAGACAGCCAAATTTCCCTGTATCCCATGCCCCCTAACTTTCTGAATGAGCCTACCATGGGGAACCTTATCAAATGCCTTACTGAAATCCATATACACCACATCCACTGCCTGACCTTCATCAATGTGTCTCGTCACATCTTCAAAGAATTCAATGAGGCTTGTGAGGCATGACCTGTCCCTCACAAAGCCATGCTAACTATCTTTAATCAAACTAAGTTTTTCTAAATAATCATAAATCCTATCTCTCAGAATCCTTCCAATATTTTGCTCACCACAGACGTAAGACTGATGGGTCTGTAATTCCCAGGGATTTCCCTATTCCCTTTCTTGAACGGGGAACAACATTTGCCTCCCTACAATCATCCAGTGGAGAGTGAGGCCACAAAGACCATCGCCAATGGCGCAGCAATCTCCTCCCTCGCTTCCCTTAGTAACCTTGGGTATATCCCGTCAGGCCCAGGGGACTTATCTATCCTGATGCTTTTCAAAATTTCCAGCACATCCTCCTTCTTAATATCAACCTGTTCGAGTCTATTAATCTGGTTCACACTGTTCTCATGGGCAACAAAGTCGTAGTCCACATTGTGCTCCTATGTAAATTGTGATGGAAAGGGATACGTATACCCCGCAGGGCAAGAGTTATAGCTGGGGGAAGGGCAATTATGATGCCATTAGACATGACTTAGGATGTGTAGGTTGGAGAAGTAGGCTGCAAGGGTTGGGCACACTGGATATGTGGAGCTTGTTCAAGGAACAGCTATTACATGTTCTTGATAAGTACGTACCAGTCAGGCAGGGAGGAAGGGGTCGAGCGAGGGAACCATGGTTTACCAAAGAAGTGGAATCTCTTGTTAAGAGGAAGAAGGAGGCCTATGTAAAGATGAGGTGTGAAGTTTCAGTTGGGGCGCTTGATAGTTACAAGGAAGCGAGGAAGGATCTAAAGAGAGAGCTGAGACGAGCAAGGAGGGGACATGAGAAGTCTTTGGCAGGTAGGATCAAGGAAAACCCAAAAGCTTTCTATAGGTATGTCAGGAATAAAAGAATGACTAGGGTAAGAGTAGGGCCAGTCAAGGACAGTGGTGGGAAGTTGTGTGTGGAGGCTGAGGAGATAAGCGAGATACTAAATGAATACTTTTCGTCAGTATTCACTCAAGAAAAAGATAATATTGTGGAGGAGAATGCTGAGACCCAGGCTATTAGAATAGATGGCATTGAGGTGCGTAGGGAAGAAGTGTTGGCAATTCTGGACAAGGTGAAAATAGATAAGTCCCCGGGGCCTGATGGGATTTATCCTAGGATTCTCTGGGAAGCCAGGGAAGAGATTGCTGATCCTTTGGCTTTGATTTTTAGGTCATCATTGGCTACAGGAATAGTGCCAGAGGACTGGAGGATAGCAAATGTGGTCCCTTTGTTCAAGAAGGGGAGTAGAGATAACCCCGGTAACTATAGGCCGGTGAGCCTAATGTCTGTGGTGGGTAAAGTCTTGGAGAGGATTATAAAAGATACGATTTATAATCATCTAGATAGGAATAATATGATTAGGGATAGTCAGCATGGTTTTGTGAAGGGTAGGTCATGCCTCACAAACCTTATCGAGTTCTTTGAGAAGGTGACTGAACAGGTAGACGAGGGTAGAGCAGTTGATGTGGTGTATATGGATTTCAGTAAAGCGTTTGATAAGGTTCCCCACGGTCGGCTATTGCAGAAAATACGGAGGCTGGGGATTGAGGGTGATTTAGAGATGTGGATCAGAAATTGGCTAGTTGAAAGAAGACAGAGAGTGGTAGTTGATGGGAAATGTTCAGAATGGAGTTCAGTTACGAGTGGCGTACCACAAGGATCTGTTCTGGGGCCGTTGCTGTTTGTCATTTTTATAAATGACCTAGAGGAGGGCGCAGAAGGATGGGTGAGTAAATTTGCAGACGACACTAAAGTCGGTGGAGTTGTAGACAGTGTGGAAGGATGTTGCAGGTTACAGAGGGACATAGATAAGCTGCAGAGCTGGGCTGAGAGGTGGCAAATGGAGTTTAATGTAGAAAAATGTGAGTTGATTCACTTTGGAAAGAATAACAGGAATGCGGAATATTTGGCTAATGGTAAGATTCTTGGTAGTGTGGATGAGCAGAGGGATCTCGGTGTCCATGTACATAGGTCACTGAAAGTTGCCACCCAGGTTGATAGGGTTGTGAAGAAGGCCTATGGTGTGTTGGCCTTTATTGGTAGAGGGATTTAGTTCCGGAGCCATGAGGTCATGTTGCAGCTGTACAAAACTCTGGTATGGCCGCATTTGGAGTATTGCGTACAGTTCTGGTCGCCTCATTATAGGAAGGACGTGGAAGCTTTGGAACGTGTTCAGAGGAGATTTACCAGGATGTTGCCTGGTATGGAAGGAAAATCTTATGAGGAAAGGCTGATGGACTTGAGGTTGTTTTCGTTAGAGAGAAGAAGGTTAAGAGGTGACTTAATAGAGGCATACAAAATGATCAGAGGGTTAGATAGGGTGGACAGTGAGAGCCTTCTCCCGCGGATGGAGGTGGCTAGCACGAGGGGACATAGCCTTAAATTGAGGGGTAATAGATATAGGACAGAGGTCAGAGGTAGGTTTTTTACGCAAAGAGTGGTGAGGCCGTGGAATGCCCTACCTGCAACAGTAGTGAACTCGCCAACATTGAGGACATTTAAAAGTTTATTGGATAAGCATATGGATGATAATGGCATAGTGTAGGTTAGATGGCCTTTAGCTTTTGACTTCCCATGTCGGTGCAACATCATGGGCCGAAGGGCCTGTACTGCGCTGTATCGTTCTATGTTCTATGTTCTCTCTAGTGAATACTGAAGCAAAATATTCATTTCGGGCCTCCCCCATCTCCTCAAACTCGAGGCACAAGTTCCCTTCACTATCTCTGATCGGCCATACTCTCACTCTGAACATCCTCTTATTTCTCACGTAAGTGTTGAACGCCTTGGGGTTTTCCCTAATCTTTCCCACCAGGGCTTTTTCATGCCCCCTTCGAGCTCTCGTCAGTCCATTTTTGAGTTCCTTCCTGGCTACCTTGTAACTCTCGAGCTGAATCAGATCCTTCCTTCCTCAACCTTACGTAAGCTTCCTTCTTCCTCTTGACTAGAAACTCCACTTCTCTTGTCATCCAAGGCTCCTTCACCTTACCATTCCTTCCTTGTCTCAATGGGACAAAACAATTCAGCACTCGCAGCAAATGCTCCTTAAACAATCCCCACATTACTGTTGTGCATTTCCCCAAGAACAATTGTTCCCACTTTATGCTCCTCAGCTCCTGTCTAATAGCAGTATAATTTCCCCTCCCCCAATTATATACCTTCCCATATTGTGTGTTCCTAGCCCTCTCCATGACTATGGTAAAGGTCAAGGAGTTGTGGTCACTGTCACCGAAATGCTCTCCCACCAAGACATCTGACACCTGGCCTGGTTTGTTGCCGAGCACCAAGACCAATATGGCTACTCCCAGTCGGCCTATCTACATATTGAGTCAGGAATCCTTCCTGTACACACCTGACCAAATCTGCTCCATCCAAACCATTTTCACTAAGGAAGTTCCAGTCACGCATTTTCACTAAGGAAGTTGAAGTCACGCAAGACAATAACACTGTTACTTCTGCACCTTCCCAAGATCTGCCGCCCAATCTGTTCCTCTATCTTTCTGCTGCTATTGGGGGGTAGAAAACTCCCAATAAAGTGACTGCTCCTTTCTTGTTTCTGACTTCCACCCATACTGACTCAGTAGACAAACCCGCCTCGATTACCTCCTTTTCTGCAGCTATGGTGCACTCCCTAATTAACAGTGCCACTCCCCCTCCTATTTTACCTCCCTCCCTATTCTTCTGAAAACATCTAAACTCCGGAACATCTAAGAACCATTCCTGCCCCTGTGAAATCCATGTCTCTGTAAAGGCTACAGCATTGCAGTTCCAAATACTGATCTATGCTCTAAGTTCAGCTCCCTTATTCCTGACACGCCTTGCTTTGAAACAGACACACTTTAACCCATTCCACTGAATGCAACTTTGCCCTATCAAATGTCTATCCTTCCTCACAGACTTGCTACATAATATTTCTGCCTGTTCAACAGCTACCCTATCCTCTGATCCATAGCTCTGGTTCCCACCCCCCTGCCAAACTAGTTTCAACCCTCCCGAAGAGCAAACCTCCCACCCAGGATATTGGTGCCCCTCCAGTTTAGGTGCAATCCGTCCTTCATGTACAGGTCCCACCTTCTGCAGAAGGTATCCCAATGATCCACATATCTGAACCCTTCCTTCCTGCACCAGCCCTGTAGCCACGTGTTCTTTCATAGAATTTACAGTCCAGAAGGAGGCCATTCGGCCCATCGAGTCTGCACCGGCTCTTGGAAAGAGCACCCTACCCAAGCCCATACCTCCACCCTATCCCCATAACCCAGTAACCCCACCTAACACGAAGGGCAATTTGGACCCTGAGGGCAATTTAGCCTGGCCAATTCACCTAACATGCACATCTTTGGGCTGTGGGAGGAAACCGGAGCACCCGGAGGAAACCCACGCACACACGGGGAGAACGTGCAGACTCCACACAGACAGTGACCCAAGCCGGGATTCGAACCTGGGACCCTGGAGCTGTGAAGCATTTGTGTTAACCACTCTGCTACCGTGCTGCCCCCTGCGCATGTGGCGGTATGACGTCAGCAGCCGCTGACGCTCCGGCGCACTCGTGCTGCACTCGCTCTCTGTTCCTTGCCTCACTTGCACATGGCACTGGTAGCAATCCTGAGATCACTACTCTGCTTGCCCTGCTCTTTAGCTTCCAACCTAACTCCCTAAAATCACTTCTTAGATCTTCATCCCTTTTCTTAGCTATGTCGTTGGTGCCAATGTGCACCACGACTTCTGGTTGCTCCCCCTCCCCTGAAAGAATCCTGCAGACACGATCCTGGCACCCGGGAGGCAACAAACCTTCCGGGAGTCTCGCTCGCTGCCACAGAATTTCCTATCTACTCCCCTAACCATTGAGTCTCCTATCATTGTTACTTTTCTATTCTCCCCCCTTCCCTTCTGAGCCACAGAGCCAGACTCAGTGCCAGAGACCTGGCCACTAGGGAACATTTTGGTCCTGTACTCTCTTTTTTCCTTTTTGAATGAATCTCACTGCTCTGATGTAGAATTTCCTACAGATAGCGGCTCCCAATTAACTTTGGACAGATCCTGTCTTATTTTATTAAAATTGGCCCTCCCCCAATTAAGAACCTTAATTTCCAGTCTATCTACATTATACTCAATCTGCCATATATTTGCTCATTCACAAAACCTATCTCTGTCCATATGCAATCTTTGTATGTCTTCTTGACAGTATACTTTCCGACCATTCTTCGCAAATTGAACTATGTGGTGGCTCGAGATACACACTGGAGGCTTCCAATAGTTAACAAAGGGATTTATTTGTGAAAGGCAAAGACAATTAGATAATAGGTGTGTAGTAGCCAAAGGAAGAGACATCATGGAACGCATGGTGGGCTCGATAAGAACCAGGGCCGGGATTCTCCCCTACCCGGCGGGGCGGGGGTGTCCCGGCGGGATGGAGTGGCGTGATCCACTCCGGCGTCGGGCCGCCCAAAGGTGCCGAAGTCTCCGCACCTTTATGGGCCAAGCCATCACATTGAGCGGCTTGGCCCGTGCCGGAGTAGTTCCCACTCCGTAGGCTGGCGTGAACGGCCTTTGGAACCGGCCGGCGTAAGTCCGCGGATGCGCCGGAGCGTCAGCGGCTGCTGACGTCATACCGCCGCATACGCAGGGGAGGGGGTCTCTTCCGCCTCCGCCATGGTGAAGACTATGGCGAAGGCGGAAGAAAAAGAGTGCCCCCACGGCACTGGCCCGCCCGCCGATCGGTGGGCCCCGATCACGGGCCAGGCCACCGTGGGGGCACCCCCCCGGGGTCAGATCGGCCTGCGCCCCCCCCAGGACCCCGCCGCCAATCCCGCCAGTCAGGTAGGTGGTTTATCCACGCAGGCGGGAAAGGCCTGTCAGCGGCGGGACTTCGGCCCATCGTGTGCCGGAGAATCGCCGCGGGGGGCCCGCCGACTGGCGCAGCGCGATTCCCGCCCCCGCCGAATCTCGGAGGGCGGAGAATTCGGGACACGGCAGGGGTGGGATTGACGCCGGCCCCGGGCGATCCTCCGACCCGGCGGGGGTTCGGAGAATCCTGCCCCAGGTGTATTTACATTATACACAATAACCGCAAGTACTACAACTCTTCACCCCAAAGGGACACCACACCCCACCTCCACCCAGGACAGGGTTTATATACTGTGAAGCTCCTCCCAGTCAGGGGACAGGCTCCCCCCCCCCCCCCCCCCCCACCCGCCCTCAGTTCCCAATGGTGTTCATATTCCATGGTGTAGGAGGGGAATCGGATGCAACATTGTGCTTGACCCCTGAGGGGTTGTATCAAAGTGCCTTCTCTTCAGCTCCCTAGTCCACACTCCCCGGGGTCATGCTTCCAGGGCCCCACACACACTCTCCATTGCACGCTTCCACCCAGAACTGGTCATTGGTCATGTGGTCAGTGGAGCTCGTCCTCTTAAAGAGGCCATGCCACCAGTACAAGAGTTGGCAGGTCATGTTACAGTTGTATAGGACTTTGGTTCGGCCACATTTGGAATACTGCGTGCAGTTCTGGTCGCCACATTACCAGAAGGATGTGGATGCCATGGAGAGGGTGCAGAGGAGGTTCACCAGGATGTTGCCTGGTATGGAGGGTGCTAGCTATGAAGAAAGGTTGAGTAGATTAGGATTGTTTTCGTTGGAAAAACGGAGGTTGAGGGGGGACCTGATTGAGGTCTACAAAATTATGAGAGGTATGGACAGGGTGGATAGCAACAAGCTTTTCCCAAGAGTGGGGGTGTCAGTTACAAGGGGTCACAATTTCAAAGTGAGAGGGGGAAAGTTTAACGGAGATGTGCGTGGAAAGTTTTTTACGCAGAGGGTGGTGGGTGCCTGGAACGCTTTACCAGCGGAGGTGGTAGAGGCAGGCACGATAGCATCATTTAAGAGGCATCTAGACAGGTATATGAATGGGCGGGAACAGAGGGAAGTAGACCTTGGAAAATAGGAGACAGGTTTAGATAAAGGATCTGGATCGGCGCAGGCTGGGAGGGCCGAAGGGCCTGTTCCTGTGCTGTAATTTTCTTTGTTCTTTGTTCTTTATATCCCTTCCTTATTAAATCCCTTAATATATTTCCCCGTAACTATGTACAAATGTTGCAATTGTGAACGGGGACAATCAAGGAAAGGATTCATTGAAAGGTTTAATTTAATTTAAAGGGACTGACTCTGCACAGGCCGGGCATCGGGGTGGTTCTTTCAGTTTATGCCAATGACGTACTCCTCATGTTCACCAATCCTGCTGTCCTGCGGAGGATGCGAGTGTGCCAGGATGTCTATTCTGCTGCGTCCTCTGCCAGGATCAACTGGGCCAAGTGTTCTAGACTCCTGGTCTGTCTGTGGACCCCCTACCTGAGGAGCTCAGGCCCTTCAGCTGGAGCAGGAATAACATCCTCTACTTGGAAGTCCACCTTTGCCCGGCTGAGGAATTCTGGCCGGCGAACTGGCAGGAGCTAGAGGCCAAGGTCACCGCACTTGAAACACTGGACACGTCTGCCCCGAGTGCTGTCTTAAAGGGGTCGGGTTCTCATCATAAACTAGCTGTTTGCCTGGTACTAGCTGGTCAATTTGACCCCTGCACTTTGACCATCCAGTCACCTTGACCTCTATCATTATGAAGTGCTTTGTGAGATTGGTCATGAGACATATCAACTCCATGCTCCCAGAATGCCTTGATCCACTGCAATTCACATTCTGCCGCAACCAGTCCACAGCAGACACTATCTCCCTGGCCCTACACTCATCCCTGGAGAATCTCGAGAACAAGGACTCCTATGCCAGACGCCTATTCATTGACTACAGCTCTGCCTTCAACGCCACAATCCCAGCCAAGCTCATATCAAAACTCCAAAACCTAGGACTTGGCTCCTCCCTCTGCAAATGGATCTTTGACAATTTGGCGTCTACATTTAGTAGGGAGATTGGTCTGTAGGACCCGCATAGCTCCAGGTCCTCATCCCACTTCAGGATCAATGAGATCGTGGCCTGTGACATCATCAGTGGCAGCCCCCCCCTCTCTCTTGCCTTATTAAATGTCCTCATTAGCAGCGACCCCAGTATCCCAGAGAACTTTTTATAAAACTCCACTGGGTAACCGCCCGGTCCCGGGGCTTCACCCAACTGCATGGCCTTCAACCCATCTGCTATTTCTTCCAACCCGATCGAGGCCCCCAGTCCTTCTACCAACCCTTCAGGAACCTCAGCCCCCCTAAGAATTGCCTCATCCCCTCCGGCCCGGCTGGGGGTTCCGACTCATACAGCCTGCTGTAAAACTCCTTGAATGCTGTGGTAGTCACCACTGATGTATATATTAGGTGATTTGTGGTAAGGTCCTGTACTACAGGTACAGGGGAAGTTCCCTGCCTGCTGGCTCCGCCCAGTAGGCGGAGTATAAATATGTGTGCTCCCTGTACAGCAGCCATTTCGCCAGCTGCTGTAGGAGGCCCCACATCTTAGTGTAATAAAGCCTCGATTGCATCCAACTCTCGTCTTTGTGTAATTGATCATGCATCAAATGCCTTATTAACCCCTACTGAATCTCCGACCAAGTTCCCAACCCTGTCCTTTACTTTCCCGATCTCCCTGGCTGCCTCCCACTTTCTAAGCTGCTGCGCAAGCATTCTGCTGGCCTTCTCCCTGATGTGTTGGGTAAGCTGGGTCTGCGAGGACTGCGTTTACTGTAGCAGTGAGAGAGACAGGCTTCCAACACTTGAAGAAATGCAACTCTATTTTATTGAACTCTTAACTGTCATACATACTTTAACTGTGGGTTGACACTATGCTGAGTTGACTGGAGACCTGAGGCTAACCTGATCAGACTATCTTACTACCACATGGTGGATGTTCCAGTTGTTGCTCACGGGCTCTGACTGTCTCAGAGGCTGCATCCCAAGAGAGCGGGAAAACTAGTGCCCTCTGGCTTTATAGTGGCCGTGTCCTGTCTGGTGATTGGCTGCTGTGCTCCGTGTGTTCATTGGTCATCCTGTGTGTCAATCAATGCCTGTCTGCATTCCATCATATACTCCCCACGTTCATAGATCACCCCCCTCACCTTTTGCAGCTGCACCACTGCCTTCGCTGTACTTAACAAGCTAAACTCAGCCTGTAGCCTCCGTCATTCCTTTAAAAGCCCTGCCTCTGGGGTCTCCGTGTAACTCCTGTCGACCTGTAGTATTTCCCTTATCAATCAGTCCGTTTCTGCTCTGTCCACCTTCTCCCTGTGTGCCTGTATCGAGATCAGCTCCCCTCTAACCCTCAAGAGTATTGACAGTCAGAGAGATCTATGTGTACAGGTCCACAGGTCACTGAAAGGGGCAACACAGGTGGAGAAGGTAGTCAAGAAGGCATACGGCATGCTTTCCTTCATTGGCCGGGGCATTGAGTATAAGAATTGGCAAGTCATGTTGCAGCTGTATAGAACCTTAGTTAGGCCACACTTGGAGTATAGTGTTCAATTCTGGTTGCCACACTACCAGAAGGATATGGAGGCTTTAGAGAGGGTGCAGAAGAGATTTACCAGGATGTTGCCTGGTATGGAGGGCATTAGCTATGAGGAGTCGTTGAATAAACTTGGTTTGTTCTCACTGAAACTACGGAGGTTGAGGGGCGACCTGATAGATTCAAGGTGGTTCACTGGGCACACATGACGATGGCCCGGATGAGCAAGTTTTCTGGGATAGAGGACAAGTGTGTGAGGTGTGCGGGAGGGCCAGCAAATCTTGTCCATATGTTTGGGCATGCCCAAAGCTTAGGGGATACTGGCAGGGATTTGCAGAGGTCATATCCACGGTGCTAAAAACAAGGGTGGCGCCGAGTCCAGAGGTGGCAATTTTTGGAGTATCGGAAGACCCGGGAGTCCAGGGGTGAGAGGGGCTGCCGTTTTGGCCATTGCCTCCTTGGTAGCCGGAGACGGATCTTATTAGTGTGGAGAGACTTGGAGCCCCCGAAATCGGGGGTATGGGTTAGCGACATGGCTGGGTTTCTCAGGCTTGAGAAAATTAAGTTCACCCTGAGAGGATCAATGTTAGGATTCGTCCAGAGGTGGCAGCAGTTTATCGACTTCTTCGGGGAAAACTAAACTGTTAGCAGATTCAATATGAGTGGGGGGAGGGTTCGGGGGAGTTAGGCTATTTTGTGTTTAGAGTAGGCGGGAACAATGGGCTATCTTCTCTGCGGGGACAAAGATGGCATTGTGAGCTGCACACTTGCTGGATTTTGGGGGTCTGTAGCAAGTGACATATGTGAGCATTGCACCTGTAGATGGAGAGTTGTACCGGTGGGTGCCAAGGATTTCTGTGGAACAAGCACGAAGATCGGATGTGAGGAGGGTGAGAAATGTCAGACAGTGATTTGTAGACGGGGGTCTTTGGGAATTTGAAGGGTGGCAGGTGGAACTGATGCCAGGAGAGAGGGGGTAACTCACCCTTGCAGTTCGGTGGAAGTCGTTGGGTCTTCTTCCGACATTCCTGGTCATGCTGCCCGCATTGACAGCTGCTGCTATTGC
The DNA here is from genome assembly GCF_902713615.1 of Scyliorhinus canicula. Classification (NCBI taxonomy): domain Eukaryota; kingdom Metazoa; phylum Chordata; class Chondrichthyes; order Carcharhiniformes; family Scyliorhinidae; genus Scyliorhinus; species Scyliorhinus canicula. The sequence continues at coordinate 84,903,556 of NC_052147.1, forward strand.
CACCCAGGTGGCATTGCTGACCCTGCTGCTGGTCCTCCAACGCCCTGGGGGAACAGGGTGGCCCGCCTCCCATCCACAGCACCGAGAAGCCTTGTGAGGTCAGCATCGCCAAAGTGAGGAGCAGGTCTGCGCGCTGCCATGTTTGTGTGTTGACTGGGAGTGAGTGGTGCTGGAGCGTTTAAAAGCAGCTCCGCCATGTTAGCAGCAAGACACTGAGGCATGAGTCCAGCAAATCAGATGGCTGGACAGCGAGAATTGAAAAAAATCTCATGGGGGCCCATTTTTGCCACTAAGTAACATTGATTAAGGGCCGCAATCTTGCCAACGTGTCCGCTGAGAAAAACCCCACCAAACCGGCCCAAAATGACACTTAGAAATGTTTCTATTGAATTGCTCCCTGTATGTTGTGCCTCAATATGTTGGTTTTGAGGTAGTCTTGATGAGCGCGTTCGGGACCCACACCCAAGTGATCCCGTGTATCCTCCTCATTGTGGGAGGACTAACAAGGTAAGGGAATACAAATTGAATGCTAGGAAGTACAAAGGACCAGAGGGACCTTGGGGTTGATGTCCAAAGATCCCTGAAGGCAGCAGGACTGGTAGATAAAGTGGCTAAGAAGGCATATGGGATACATGCCTTTATTGACCAAGGCATGGAATATAAGAGCAGAGAGATTTAAAAAAAAAAAATCTTTTTATTGTACAGGTGCAATGCTCACATATGCCACTTTCTCATATTTATGAACAGTTGTTGCGTATATACATTACATTTTCCTTGCCCATGCTAATTTACTTTCTTTTACAGAGAGATTTGATTTGTCCTTCATTTAACTACCTCTATGTACATTTTGTTGCCCTCTGGATCGGTCTATGATACCCCTCTCCCCCCCCCTCCCCCATTGGCTTCAATACCCTTCCTCTCCTCTTGTGGTTTTCCCACCTTCCTTCCGCGCCCCCCCCCCCCCCCCCCCCCCCCCCCCCAGGTTGCACGCAGTCCTTTGGTTCCTGATCTTTTTTCCCCTGGCCTACTCCTCGTTGTTGGCCTCAAGCAGGTTTTGGAACAGGCCGACAAACTGCCCCTAAGAATCCAGGAAGCCTTCCTCTGATCCTCGGATGGCGTACTTAATCTTCTCCAGGTGGAGAAATTCCGAGAGGTCAGTGAGCCAGTCTGCAGCTTTGGGTGGTGCTGCCGATCGCCAGCTGAGCAGGATTCTCCAGCGTGCGATTAGGGAAGTGAAAGCAAGGGCTTTGGCCCCCTTCCCCATGTGTAACTCTGGCTGCTCCGATATCCTGAAGATTGCCACTATTGGGCATGGATTCACCCTCACCCCCACAACCTTGGACATTGCCTCAGAGAAAACTGTCCAGAACCCAGCAGGTTTGGGACAAGCCCAAAACATGTGGGTGTGGTTGGCCGGGCCCCTCTGGCACCGCTCACATTTATCCTCCACCTCCGGGAAGAACCTGTTCATTCGGGTTCTGGTCAGGTGTGCTCTGTGCACCACTTTGGGCTGCATTAGGCTGAGCCTTGCACAGGAGGAGGTGGGGTTCACCCTGCTCAGTGTTTCGCTCCGGAGTCCCCATCCTACTTCTGTCCCCTGTTTGCCCCCCCATTTCCGTCTGGTCTTGCCGAGTGGTGTTTGGGCTCTGTCCTGTAACTGTCCGTATATTTTCCCACATACTGTCTGTGGGAATCTTCTTTACTGTCTGCCTATCAGGTCCTCTAGTAGTGTGTTTTCTGGGGCCCCGAGGTACCCCACTGTCTCTTTGCGGAGGAAGTGTTTTATTTGGAGGTGTCTCAATTCCTGTCCTTTTTCTAGTTTCCGCTTCCTCATCAGTTCGTCCAGTGTCGCTAGTCCGGGCCCTACGTAGAAGTCTCCGACCGTCAGTGCGCCCCTCTCCCGCCTCCATCTTTTGACGGTGGTATTTAGCATGGCTGGGGGGAATGAGGGGCTGGTTTAGCACAGGGCTAAATCACTGGCTTTGAAAGCAGGCCAGCAGCACAATTCGATTCCCGTACCAGCCTCCCTGAACAGGCGCCGGAATGTGGCGACTAGGGGCTTTTCACAGTAACTTCATTGAAGCCTACTTGTGACAATAAGCGATTTTCATTCCCTGTCATTTTTCATTTCATGTGATTGCCGCAAATGGGGGCCAGAGGGGACAGTTTAGTTATCGCGAAGTGCTGTCTCAACTGGATCCACGTTCTCAGTGTGGCCGCTACCACTGGGCTCGTTGTGTATCTTGTTGAGAAGGATGGGAGTGCTGTTGTGGCCAGGGCCCAGAGGGTCGTTCCTTTACAGGATGCCTCCTCCATTTGTACTCAATCTGTGTCGGCTTCTTGCACCCATCCCCTCACTTTTTCTGCCGTTACTGCCCAGTGGTAGTATTGTAGGTTCGGTGGAGCCAGGCTGCCTCTGACTTTCCCTCTTTGTAGTGTCGGTTTGGGAATTCTCGGGTTCTTACGCGCCGCGCCCCCCCCCCCGCCCCCACAAACGCCATGATTAGATTGTCTACGTTTCGGAAAAAGGCCTTGGGGATGAAGGTCGGAATGGATCTAAACAGGAAGAGGAACCTTGGCAGCACGTTCATCTTGGTCGTCTGCACTCTTCCCGCCAGGGACAGTGGGAGTGAGCCCCACCTCTGCAGGTCCCTTTTTACTTCCTCCACCAGGCTGGTCAGGTTCCACTTGTAGATCTGTGTCCAGTCTCTGGCTATCTGGATCCCCAGGTAACGGAATCTGTTCTGGGCCGTTTTAAACGGGAGCCCCTTCAGCTCTGCCCCTCCCCCTTTTGGGTTCACTGGGAATGCCTCACTTTTGCCCAGGTTACGTTTGTAGGCCGAGAAGGTTCCAAACTGGGACTTCCGGTTGCGGCAATGCGGAGCTAAGCCGCACGTTCGGCAGCTCCCGCTACTTAAGGACTTTTGGGCCGATTTGAGGGCCCCAAACGGTGCTGATTCCCGGTGGGGGAAGGTGTCTAGAGGAGCATTCCCCATAATTTATGGTGCTCACCCGGAGTGGGGCAAAGGAAAAAGCTGCAGCAGCTCCCCAAGAAAAGCGGGGGAAGAAGGACAAAATGGCGGCCGGCGGAACACCTGCGGACTGGTGGAAGTGGGCGCAGGAGCAGCAAGCCTCTCTTCTGTGCTGTTTTGCGGAGCTGAAGGCTGAGTTGCTGGACTCCCTGAATGCGACTACCAACAAGCTGCTTGGGACCCAGGCAGCCCAGGAAGTGTCCATTCGGGAGTTGCAGCAGCAGGCCGCTGAGCGGGAGGAGGAGGCCGTGGTCCTCGTGGGGAAAGTGGAGTTGCACGAGGCACTTCACAAAAAGTGGCAAGACTGCTTGGAGGAGCTGGACGTTCGCACGAGGTGAAAGAATTTGAGGATCCTGGGCCTGGCGGAGGGGCTGGAGGGGTCGGATCCCCCGTCGTACGTGACCACGATGTTGAGCTCATTGATGGGAGCGGGGTCCTTCCATTTGCCCCTGGAGCTTGAGGGAGCTCACAGAGTGCTGGCCAGGAGGCCTAAGGCAAATGAACCCCCGCGGGCGGTGCTGGTGCGGTTCCATCGATTCAGTGACCGGGAGTGTGTGCTGCGCTGGGCCAAGAAAGAGAGGAGCAGCAAGTGGGAGAATTCGGTAGTGCGAATCTACCAGGACTGGAGTGCGGAGGTGGCAAAGCGGCGGGCCAGGTTCAACCGGACGAAGGCGGTGCTGCATGCCAAGCAGGTCAGATTTGGAATGCTGCAGCCTGCGCGTCTGTGGGTGACATATAAGGACCGGCACAACTACTTTGAGTCCCCGGAGGAGGCGTGGGCCTTTGTACAGGCGGAGAAACTGGACTCGAACTAGGGTCTGGGGACACACTATGGCCGTTGCTGTTTTCGCTGTTGCTGTTCTTCAATTTTGACACGTTTTTTATGCTGGTTTTCTTTTTGCTCTGTTTCCGGGTGGGTCTGTATGTTGGGTATGGGTGTGGGGAATGTTGGGGGTTTGTGTTTTATATGTTCTCTTCTGTACAGGGCTGGGGGTTGGGGTGAAACTGGATTTTGGGGAGCTGCGTCAAAAGGGTGGGGTGTGGCAGTGTGAAAGCGCAGGCTTTCCTCTGGTTTCCCCCGCGGCGGGGCAGGGGGAGTGGAGCTGGAGGTGGGGGAGTGGCCTCTACTGGTTTTCTTTCCGGCGCTGAAGCGGTGCCAAGGAGGTGTGGCAAGAGGGGGATGACCCCCATGCCGGGAGGGGATGGGTTTTGGCGGGAGCTGCCGGGGTCAGCCGAAGTCAGCTGACTCACGGAAGTACCATGGAGGGTGCGTCGCGGCTAGGAGGGGTCCTAGCCGGGGGGGGGGGGGGGGGGGATACCGGGTTGCTGCTGGAATGGCCAGGAAGGAGCTGGTGTGGGCCGGGGGGTTAGAGGAGAGGCGTTATCGCCATGGGGAACGGGTCAGGCGGGGCGAGCTGGCCTGGGGCGAGCAGTCGATAAGCTATGGCTAGCCGGCGGGGGAGGGGGGGCGGGTTGCCCTCTGATCCGGCTGATTACCTGGAACGTGAGGGGGCTGAACGGGCCGGTTAAGAGAACTAGGATATTTTCTTATCTGAAGGGGCTGAAGGCGGACGTGGCTATGCTCCAGGAGAGCCACTTGAAGGTGGCAGACCAGGTTCATCTGAGGAAGGGGTGGGTGGGGCTGCTCTATCACACAGGATTGGACGCGAAGAACCGGGGGGGGGTGGCGATTCTGGTGGGGAAGGGGGGTGGCGATTCTGGTGGGGAAGAGGGTGGCGTTCGAGGCGGCTGAGGTGGTGTCGGACAAGGAGGGCAGATATATTATGGTGAAGGGTAGGCTGCAGGGAGAGAAGGTGGTGCTGGTGAACGTATATGCCCCGAATTGGGATGATGCTGGCTTCATGAGGCGATTGTTGGGCCACATCCCGGACCTGGAGGCAGGGGGCCTGATCATGGGGGGAGACTTTAACACAGTGCTGGATCCCACACTGGACCGGTCCAGTTCAAGGACGGGTAGGAGACCGGCGGCGGCCAAAGTGCTGAGGTGGTTTATGGACCAGATGGGAGGGGTGGATCCCTGGAGGTTTGGGAGGCCGAGAGCGCGGGAGTATTCCTTTTTCTCCCATGTCCATAGGGTTTATTCCCGGATAGACTTTTTCATCCTGAGCAGGGGATTGATCCCGAAGGTGCAGGATGCCGAGGACACGGGCAGCATGGTAGCATGGTGGTTAGCATCAATGCTTCACAGCTCCAGGGTCCCAGGTTCGATTCCCAGCTGGGTCACTGTCTGTGCGGAGTCTGCACGTCCTCCCCCTGTGTGCGTGGGTTTCCTCCGGGTGCTCCGGTTTCCTCCCACAGTCCAAAGATGTGCGGGTTAGGTGGATTGGCCAGGCTAAATTGCCCTTAGTGTCCTAAAAAAAAAAAATAAGGTTAATGGGGGTTGTTGGGTTACTGGTATAGGGTGGATACGTGGGCTAGAGTAGGGTGATCATTGCTCGGCACAACATCGAGGGCCGAAGGGCCTGTTCTGTGCTGTACTGTACTGTTCTAATTCTAATACTCGGCCATAGCGATTTCAGACCATGCTCCGCACTGGGTTGATCTGGAGATGGGGGAGGCGCGGGACCAGCGCCCGCTCTGGCGCCTGGATGTGGGGATGCTGGCTGATGAGGAGGTGTGTAGGAGGGTCCGGGAAGTATTGAGGGGTATCTTGATACCAACGACATGGGGGAGGTCTGGGTGGGGATGGTCTGGGAGGCTCTGAAAGCAGTGATCCGTTGGGAGCTGATCTCCATCCGGGCCCATAGGGAAAGGAGGGAGAGGAAGGAGAGGAAGAGGCTGGTGGGAGAGCTCCTGGATGTGGACAGGAGATACGCGGAGGCACCGGAGGAGGGGTTGCTGGGGGAACGGCGTAGTTTGCAGGCCAAATTTGACTTGTTGACCACCAGAAAGGCGGAGACACAGTGGAGGAGGGCGCAGGGCGCGGTATATGAGTGTGGTGAGAAGGCGAGCAGGATGTTGGCGCATCAGCTCCATAAGCGAGATGCGGCTAGGGAAATTGGTGGAGTAACGGATAAGGGTGGGAATGTAGTGCAGAAGGGGACAGAAGTAAATGGGGTCTTTAGGGACTTCTACGAGGAACTGTACTGGTCGGAACCTCCGATGGGGAGAGGGGGGATGGAGAGCTTCATGAACAGGCCATGTTTCCCAAGGGTCCAAGAGGAGCTGGTAGAGGGGCTGGGGGCGCCGATAGAGTTGGAGGGGCTAGTCAGGGGGATTGGACAAATGCAGTCAGGTAAGACGCCAGGGCCGGATGGGTTCCTGGTGGAATTTTATAAAAAGTATGCAGATCTGGTGGGCCCCCTGTTGGTGCGAGCCTTCAATGAGGCATGGGAGGGGGGGGGGCTTTGCCCCCGACGATGTCGCGGGCACTGATCTCTCTGATCCTGAAGCAGGATAAGGACCCCTTGCAGTGTGGATCATACAGGCCTATCTCGCTCCTCAATGTTGACGCTAAGTTGCTGGCGAAGATCCTGGCCACCAGGATAGAGGACTGTGTGATACACGAGGATCAGACAGGATTTGTCAAGGGACGGCAGCTCAACACGAATGTGCGGAGACTGCTAAATGTTATCATGATGCCGGCAGTGGAGGGGGAGGCGGAGATAGTGGTGGCGCTGGACGCAGAGAAAGCGTTTGATAGAGTTGAGTGGGGGTACCTGTGGGAGGTGCTGGAGCGGTTCGGATTCGGGGAGGAATTCATCAAATGGGTGAGGCTGCTCTACGCGGCTCCAATGGCAAGTGTAGTTACCAATGGAAGGAGATCAGAGTACTTTAGGCTCTACTGTGGGACCAGGCAGGGGTGCCCCCTGTCCCCCTTGCTCTTTGCACTGGTGATTGAACCTTTGGCTATGGCGTTGAGGGAGTCAGGAAGATGGAGGGGTCTGGTGCGGGGTGGGGAGGAACATCGGGTATCGCTGTATGCGGACGACCTGCTGTTGTATGTGGCGGATCCAGAAGGGGGAATGCCGGGGGTGATGGAGCTGTTAGCGGAATTTGGGGGCTTCTCGGGCTATAAGTTAAATTTAGGCAAGAGCGAGGTATTTGTAGTACACCCTGGTGATCAGGAGGAGGGAATTGGGAGACTCCCGTTTAAGAGGGCAGTGAAGAGTTTCAGATACCTGAGGGTGCAGGTGGCCAGGAGTTGGGGGACTCTCCATAAGCTTAATTTTACCAGGTTGGTGGAGCAGATGGAGGAGGAATATAAAAGGTGGGTCATGGTGCCGCTATCGTTGGCGGGTAGAGTGTAGTCCGTCAAAATGACGGTTCTCCCGAGGTTCTTGTTCCTTTTTCAGTGTTTTCCCATCTTTATCCCTAGGGCCTTTTTTAGAAGGGTGACTAGTAGCATCATGAGCTTTGTTTGGGCGCATGGGACCCCGAGGGTGAAGAGGGTCTTCTTGGAGCGGGGTAGAGATGGGGGGGTGCTGGCGCTACCCAATCTCTCGGGGTATTACTGGGCGGCCAATGTGTCGATGGTGCGCAAGTGGGTGATGGAGGGGGAGGGGGCAGCATGGAAACGGATGGAGAGGGCGTCCTGTGGGGATACAAGCCTGGGGGCCCTGGTAACGGCGCCGTGGTCGCTCCCTCCTACGAGGTATACCATGAGTCCGGTGGTGGCGGCTACCCTCAAGATTTGGGGGCAGTGGAGGCGGCATAGGGGAGAAGTGGGGGGCTCGATGGAGGCTCCGTTAAGGGGGAACCATAGGTTCATCCCGGGGAACATTGATGGGGGATTTCAGGGTTGGCACAGAGCGGGCATCAGACAGCTGAGGGACCTGTTTATTGATGGGAGGTTTGCGAGCCTGGGGGAGTTGGAGGAGAAATTTGGGCTCCCCCGGGAAACATGTTCAGGTATCTGCAGGTAAAGGCATTTGCTAGACGGCAGGTGGAGGGATTCCCTTCGCTTCCCGCGAGGGGGGTGAGTGACAGGGTGCTTTCGGGGGTCTGGGTCGGAGAGGGGAAGATATCTGACATCTACAAGGTTATGCAGGAGGTGGAGGAGGCGTCAGTAGAGGAGCTGAAAGCTAAGTGGGAGGGGGAACTGGGGGAACAGATCGAAGACGGGACATGGGCTGATGCCCTGGAGAGGGTTAATTCTTCCTCCTCGTGTGCACGGCTTAGCCTCATCCAATTCAAGGTGCTGCACCGGGCTCACATGACTGGGACGAGGATGAGTAGGTTCTTTGGGGGTGAAGACAGGTGTGTCAGGTGCTCGGGGAGTCCAGCGAACCATGCCCATATGTTCTGGGCATGCCCGGCACTGGACGAGTTCTGCAAGGGGGTGCGTGGACGGTGTCAAGGGTGGTGGGATCCAGGGTCAAGCCAGGATGGGGACTCGCGATTTTTGGGGTTGGGGTGGAGCCGGGAGTGCAGGAGGCGAACGAGGCCGGTGTGCTGGCCTTTGCGTCCCTAGTAGCCCGGCGAAGGATCTTGCTACAATTGAAGGATGCGAGGCCCCCAAGCGTGGAGACCTGGATCAATGACATGGCGGGTTTCATTAAGCTAGAGAAGGTCAAATTTGCCCTGAGAGGGTCGGTACAAGGGTTCTTTAGGTGGTGGCAACCTTTCCTCGACTTTCTGGCTCAACGATAGGGTACGGGGACAGCAGCAACCCGGGGGGGGGGGGAGGGGGGGGGAGGAGGGGGGAAGGGGAAAGGGGGGGGACGATAACTATGTTTGTTTATTTAATTTTAATTTATTTTTAAGTTCTCTTGATGTTCATTGGGGTTGGGGGGGCGGGGGGGATGTGATACATGCGTTGATACGGTCTGGGGGGTGTTACAGTTATTATGGGTTACATTGTTGCATTTCATTGTTTGTTGTTATATTTTATATTTTCTGTAAAAAATTCCAATAAAAATTATTTTTTAAAAAAGAGAAGGTTCCAAACTCCTTTAGTATTTGCAGTATTGCCTTCAGTCCCTCCTGTCACCTGCATAGAGTGAAACTCTGTGCTCTCTGTCTACTCTCTGGATTTGTGCCCCGCAGAGCTATCGCCAGGGGTTCGATTGCTAGCGCGAACAAGAGTGGGGACATGTGGTCTGTGTCCAGCCTCCACGTGGGGCGCTGGACCCGGCTTGTCTCCAACCTCACATCCATATAATGTGGAGCGTGATCGGAGATAACAATCACAGAGTAGTCTGTTCCTGTGATCTCTGGAAGCACCGATTTCCCCATTGCAAAGAAGTTGATATGGGTGTACACCTTGTGCACCTGCGAAAAGAACGAGAACTCTTTTTCTCCCAGGTGCAGGAACCTCCATGGGTCCACCATCTGTTCCATGAAGGCTCCTAGCTCCCTAGCCATGCCAGACTTTTTCCCCGTTCGGTCAGTGGGTCCAGCACGCAGTTAACGTTGCCCCCCATAATCAGTCGGTGTGTGTCAAGGTCTGGGATTTCCGTCATGGTCTTCTTTATGAATTCTGTGTTGTCCCAGTTGGGAGCATACACATTTACCATTATGACCGGTGCCCCTACCAGGACACTGCTGACCATGACGGACTGCCCTCCTGGGTCCGTAACTGTCTTGGTGTCTGTAAACCTCGTCCTTTCGCTAATTAATATTGCTAACCCCCTGGCCCTCGTCCCGTAGCATGAATGGTACGTCTGTCCCATCCAGCTCTTCCTTACCAGCAGTCGGTCCTTCTCCCTCAGGTGCGTCTCTTGTAGGTAGCATAGTGGTTAGCACAGTTGCTTTACAATTCCAGGGTCCCAGGTTCGATTCCTTGCTGGGTCACTGTCTGTGCAGAGTTGGCACGTTCTCTCCGTGACTGCGTGGGTTTCCTCCGGGTGCTCCGATTTCCTTCCACAGTCCAAAGATGTGCGGGTTAGGTGGATTGGCCATGCCAAATTGCCCTTAGTGTCCATAAAGGTTAAGTAGGGGTTACGGGAATCGGGTAGATATGCGGACTTGAGTAGGGTGCTCTTTGTAAGGGGCAGTGCAGACCCGATGGGCTGTGTAGCCTCCTTCTGCTGTAAATTCGATGACCTCTGATCTAGGTAGATTATGTTTGCTTTTAGAGGGCAGCACGGTAGCCTAGTGGTTAGCACAGCTGCCTCATGGCGCTGAGGTCCCAGGTTCGATCCCGGCTCTGGGTCACTGTCCATGTGGAGTTTGCACATTCTCCCCGTGTCTGCGTGGGTTTCGCCCCCACAACCCAAAGATGTGCAGAGTAGGTAGATTGGCCATACTAAATTGCCCCTTAATTAGAAAAAATAATTGGGTAATCTAAATTTTTTTAAAAAAATGTTTGCTTTTAGGCTTCTTAGGTGGGCCGTTGAATCCCCTTACGTTCCAAGGTGACTATCCTGGTGGGGGTTTCTGATCCCCGGTCCTGCGGGATCACCCATACTTACCTGGTGAATGAGCTCCTGCGCTCCGGGGTTTTCCTTTGATCGGGGGCTGTCCAAAATGAGAGCAGAAAGATTATGATGGATCTGTATAAAATGCTCGTTAGGCCACAGCTAGAGGGTTGTGTGTAGTTCTGGTCGCCACACTATAGAATGATGTGGCTGCGCCAGAAAGGGTGCAGAGGAGATTCACCAGGATGTTGCCTGGGCTGGAATGTTTCAATTATGAAGAGAGGCTGGTTTCGCTGGGATTGTTTGTCTTGGAGCAGAGGCTGACAGGAGACCTGGTTGAGGTGAACAAATGCATGACAGACATAGATAGGGAAGATAGAAAATAACTTTATCCCTTAGGGTTGCCAAAAAACAAGCGACAGAGATGTGAGGCAAGGGGCAGAAGATTTTGGAGAATTTAAGGGAAAACCATTTCACCCAGAGGCTGGTGGCTCTTAATGACCCCGCTGTTCCTCTCTCGCTGTGAAAGACCCTGCTGCTCCTCTCTCACTGCGAGTGGTCCCATTGCTCCTCTCACTGTTAATGACACCGTTGCTTCCCTCTCATGGAAGTCATAGAATTTGCAGTGCAGAAGGAGGCCATTCAGCCCATCGAGTCTGCACCAGCCCTTGGAAAGAGCCCATGCCTCCACCCTAACCTCGTAACCCAGTAATACCACTTGATATTTTGGACACAAAGGGGCAATTTAGCATGGACAATACACCTAACCTCCACATCTTTGGACAGTGGGAGGAAACCGGAGTACCCGGAGAAAACCCACGCAGACACAGGGAGAAAGTGCAAACTCCGCACAGACAGTGACCCAATCCGGGAATCGAACTTGGGACCCTGGAGCTGTGAGGCAGCAGTTATGCCTCTATGCCGCCTGTTAGTGGCCCCGTTGTGCCTCGCTGTTAATGGCCCTGTTGCTCCTCACTTGCTGTTAATGGTATTGTTCCTCCTCTTGAATGTCCCTGTTGCTCCACCGTTGCTGTCAATGGCCCCATTGCCCTTCTCTCACTGTTAATGGCCCCACTACTCCATCCTGGTTTCCCCATCCGGGGCTGGTTTAGCTCACTCGGCTAAATCGCTGGCTTTTCAAGCAGGCCAGCAGCACGGTTCGATTCCCGTACCAGCCTCTCCGGACAGGCGCCGGAATGTGGCGACTAGGGGCTTTTCACAGTAACTTCGTTGAAGTCTACTCGTGACAATAAGCGATTTTCATTTCATTTCCTCGTTGTATATGGTCCTGCTGCTCCTCTCTAATTGTTATGG
>NC_052147.1:84915323-85012840 GCF_902713615.1 Scyliorhinus canicula
GGGTGGTGAGAGGAGGGGGGTGGTGAGGAGGAGGAGAGGGGGTGGTGGTGAGGAGGAGGAGGGGGGTGAGAGGGGGGTGGTGAGGAGGAGGAGGGGGGTGAGAGGGGGGTGGTGAGAGGAGGAGAGGTGGGTGGTGAGGGGGTTGTGGGTTCCATTCCCTTGGCTGGTGGGGGTGGGGAGAAGTGGGTGTACCCTGGGGGGGGGGGGGGGGGGGGTGTGTGTGTGTGTGTGTGTGTGTGCGTGCGGAGGGCGGGCGTGAAGAATAGAACATAGTGAAGGAGGCCATTGAGTCCACTGAGTCTGCACTGACGCACTTTAAGCCCTCACTTCCATACTAACCCAATAACCCATCCTAACTTATTTGAACACTAAGGGCAATTTATCATGGCCAATCCACCTAACCTGCAAGTCTTTGGACTGTGGGAGGAAACCGGAGCACCGGAGGAAACCCACGCAGACACGGGGAGAACATGCAGACTCCGCACAGACAGTGACCCAGCGGGTAACCGGACCTGGGACCCTGGTGCTGTGAAGTCACAATGCTAATCACTGTGCTGCCCACGGGTGGAGGTGTGTGGAATGGGTAACCCCTTTCTTGGGGTGGGAAGAAGGGGCCCTTGCTGGGGACTGGGGGGTGTCCCCTACCAGGGACTGTAGTGGGGGGGGGGGGGGGGGAGAGAGGTGAGAGAATGGGTATCCCCTTCCTTGGGGGGGGGGGGGGGGGGGGGGGAGAGAGAGAGAGATAGGTGTCTCCTTTCCTGGGGTTTTAGGGTGGGGGACTGATTTTCTTCCCCTGGGTGCACTGATGTGGGGGGGGAAGTCTGCGATTGTTTCCTTCTCCTGACTTTGGGTTTTTGCTTTTCACCCCTCCCTATCTTTGTAACCTTCTCCAGTGTTTGAAACCGTCGATCTGTGATTTTGAGATTCTAACCGTGATTTTTCGATTCTAATAATTCACTATCCCTGACGTTAATTGTTCCATCATTGATGGCTGTTATTTCAGCTGTACAGGCCCTAAACTCTGGCAATACCTCCTTGAATTACTCCTTCAAACCTGCCTCATTAACCAGGTTTTTGGTCTGCTGTCTTAATAGCTCCTCATGGCTCAATGTCAAATTTTGTTTATCACATACGTTAATCAGGCAGATTTGAAACTGATTGTCCTTCACCAGTTTAGAAGTGGTGGAGAAGCTTTCAATTGCGACATGATTCCTAGTTACCAACCTGTTGGGTTGGAGATAATCTGATGATTTATTGGGGCTTCTGTCCATGCCAACAAGCAAGGAAACACCCAACCGATCAGGAAGGATTATCCATAATAGTGTCTTGAAAATAACAGCATAATGTTTTTCTGCTCTTGTATGCTTTGCAGTGGGGGAGGGAGTATCGATAACAAGAGAGACCGTTTGATTTGCTCCGTGAGATCTTCCTGATGTCGGAACTATCTGCCCAGGTTGTGCCTGTGTTTCAGGGCGGGCAGCCAAGAGAGAGTGCATCAGAAAACCGTCAAGCCAACTCGGTGAGACCTTGCTCTTCATTTTATACCTTGTGATCTCTCGCACTTGAAAATTACATATGGCTTTAATCATCAGTAGAAGTTTTTTTTTGTTGATAGGTGGTCAAGGCGACACAGATTTAAGATAATTGATGCAACAAGCAATGGTTGGGGGGAGAGAAATGAGCAGACCCTTTCTTTCCATTGTGATTTATGATCTGGGATGTGAAAGGATAATGTATCAGATTGTGGTTACTTTCAAAAGGGGATTTGATAAGTACTTGAAGCATAAACATTTGCAGGGCTGTGTATAATGAGCAAGGGAGTGATCCTAAAGAGCTGTTGCAGATAGAATAGGCAGAATGGCCACCTCGTGGTGTTTTATTCGACAAGGATTTGTTTTCTGAAGAAAGGGATTGTCAAAACACTTTTGAGCGATTGGGACCAATTTCCTGTTGCTGATTTTAAGTAGGGCTTGAGCTGTGAAGAGCGTAAATGTAGTGTATCCTATTTCAGGAGGATCTCAACTTGATTTCAGTCAGCATCTGGTAATTCCAATGGGGGAACTCCCTTGTGTGAGTGCTAGAATTACTGTTTCAATAGTATTGATCAATTGTTTTGGTGTCTGGTCCAAGGTCTATCCCCACAAATGAGAAAGTTAAGGCAACCAGACTCCGAGCAACCCAGATGACAAAAGAGACAGATTTAAAATGATGGAAAATTGTGCTTAGGAAGGATGGTAATTGGATAATGCCATCTCGATTCAGGCTGAATGTGCAAGGTACAGAGGGGAAATGGAAAAAAAATATTGAGATGCAAAGAGAGAATATGAGAAGAGACCCAGGCACCTAATGTAACAAAATCTGCAAGTATTCTATCGTCATAAATAGTAAAAAGATGATAGATGATGTGGGATGGATTAGAGACCCAAAAAGGATTTATCCATGGAGATGGAAATGGCTGAGGTATTAAATAAATACTTTGCATCTGTCTTTACCAAGGAAGATGCTGCACAGGTCATGGTGAAATAGGAGATAATTCAGACACTTGAAGGCTTTAAAATTGAGGATGTATTGGATAAGCTGTCTGTATTTGAAGGTTGAGGCATCAGGAGCAAATGAGATGCATCCATGAATAAGAGCGGAAATGGTGAAGACTCTGGCCATAATTTTCCAGTCTTGAGATCCTGGTGTAGTGGCAGAGGTCTGAAGGATTGCAAATGTCACTTTGTTTTTGTGTGAGAAAGATGTAAAGGTAAACCCAGCAATTGCAGGCCAGTCAGTTTAACCTTCACCAAGAAGAAAGCTCTCCGCGCCTGGCGAAATGATATAAATCAGCCAGACAAAGAGCAGAGCTCATCAATTAGTCAGCAGAGGTACAAAGAAGATCTCGGGGAAATTAAGAACCAATGGTGCACTGACGAACATGACACCCAGAGCTGCTTCAGTGCCGCCAGAGCAATATATGGATCCAATACTCTCGGCCTCAAACCAGTGTAACGTGAGGGCGGAACCCTCTTGAGGAACAAAGATAAAATCGGCCTTCGATGGAGAGAACACTGCAAATAACTCAAACTATGATACCATAGATGAGGACATGTTTGAGGAAATCTCCCCAACTATCCATCAAAGATCATCTTGGACTCGCACCAAGTGTGGACAAAATATAAGCCGCCATTTAGCACATGAAGAGTGGAAAAGTTACAGGATTGGACGGGATCCCATCAGAGATTTTCAACATGGAGATCTCAATCAGCTGATGCTGAAAATCTGGGACAGATAAGAAATTCCTGCCGACCCCAAGGATATCGTGCCACCATCTTCAGGAACGGAGACAAAGTGGACTGTGGGAACTAACGAGGAATCTCCCTACTCCCTGTCACTGGAAAAATCATCACCCAAACCGTTGCGAGCTGTCTTCTGCCAGTCTCTGAAGAAATCCTTCCGGAAAGCCAAACTGTGAAACAGCAGACATGGATTTTCACTGCTCGGCAACTTCAAGACAAAACTTCAAGAGAAATGCCAGAAGCAGCATTAAACACTCTCCACAGCCTTCATTAATCTGACTAAAAGTCTTGGTCAAATCGGGAAGTGCTGTGGAACATCCTGTCAAAGGCTGGTTGTCAAGAGAAATTCATCAGCCTCCTCCACGACAAGATGTCGCCGACAGTCCTCAGAAACGGAAATAATAATAATAATCACATATTGCCACAAGTAGGTTTCAATGGAAAGCCTCTTTGCCGCCACACTCTGATGCCTGTTCGGGGAGGCCGGTACGGGAATTGGACCTGCGCTGCTGGCCTTGTTCTGTAATACAAGCCAGCTGTTTAGCCCACTGTGCTAAACCAGCCCCTGGTATGGGACAAATCTTTTGAGGTCAAAACTGGAGTTAAGCAAGGATATGTCATCGCCCTTTTCCTCACCTTGTTGAGAGCTAGCTTCCCAGTGGAGTCAACGTCCTGGACGGAAAGAATTTTTCAACCTCAACTAATTGAAATACAGGAAGGAAATGACATTGACAACGCTTGTGGAATGTCAGTATGCGGGTGACAACAACACCACCTCCGAAGAGAATCTGTCCAAGCCATGCTTGACAGCTTTGTGGAAGCATACCAAAGTATTGGTTTCAGCCTCAAGACTCCAATCCTTAACCAGCCCGCCCATGGGCAAGATCAGGTCTTTCCCTTCCAAGATGAATAGAAAGCCTCCCAAATGTGGAACATTTCCCACACATGGGAAACCACCTCTCTGCTAAGTCTGACATCGATGCAGAGATCCAACATTGTATTCAATTCATGAGTGCCTCCTTCAGATACCTAAGGAAGAGAATTGTTGATAACCACAAGATCCATGCTGATACCAAGATCCTCGTGTACAAGACAGTTGTCCTCCCAATTTTTTCTAGCTCAGAAACTTGGACTACGCACAGATGCCCCCTCAAGGCCTGCAGAGATGTCACTGTTGTCTAAGACGGATTCTCTACATCAGTTGCAAGGATGGGTGTACTAACGTTAGTGCCCTTGGAGCCAAGAGCACCAGTGATGGCCCAAAACCAACTTCGCTAGGCCAGCCATATGTTTAAAATGTCAGAGTCCCGACTTCCAAAGTAAATCATCTTTGCCAAGCTCAAGGAAGGCTTCTGAACAAGAAGACAACAAAGGAAGCGTTTCAACAGCACCTTAAAGGCTTACCCAAAGAAATGCAACATTGATGTCAACGCCTGGGAGACGTGAGCTCAGAAGAGACGTACTTGGAGGAACCTCCTGATTGAAGGGACACAATTCTTCCAGGACACGCGAAGGCAAGAGGAGGCCTGGAATGGATCCTGAGGAAGTAATACCAGCGATCTCGAGTTCAAGGATCGATCCCACCCCTGGAAACACTTCCTGAAGATGCAAATCTAGAATGGGCTCATACGACATGAAAGAACCCATGATAGTAACACTGAGTCAATCATACTTGTTAGTGATCACCTGAAGAAGGAAGGTAAGCCAGGCAACTACAGGCCAGTCAATTTCACCTTGGTGGGGAAATGACTGGAAACAATAATTGGGTCAAAGTTAATGTGGGTTAATTGTAACAGGATAGATGAGGATAGAGCTATTGATGTATAAATGGACTTGCAAAAGGCTTTTCATGTGTCATACAAATTTCTTGGGTTAAATGTGGCAGTGAGAATGGATACAAAATTGCCTGAGCAAAGTAGTGAACTGGAGGAAGATTATAGTGGAGTTGCCCTGGGGTTGGTGGAAGGATTTCTGCTCCGACTGATGTATGTAAATGACCTAGACCGGTGATGGGCAACCTGCAGCCCATGAGCTATGTGCGACCCATCAGGGTTCGGAGTGCAGCTCTCCATCCGCAAGGTTGCCACATTCAGCTAATTTCCTGATGTTTTTTTCCCCGATCGGTGTAACTGATTGATGCACATGTAAAGCAAGGGCAAGTGAGGTGCTTGCTGATTGCACACAGCACTGACTGAGAGCTCCTTCTGCAACCAAAGTGTAAATATTTATTGTTTTTACCCTTTTTAAGTTGATGGTTCTATTAATATATAGAGGATTAAGCATCTTTAACTAGCATGATATTCATGGGGTGATGGTTGGTGAACAAGCCCGATTTTCAATCTGGTGGCCCACTGAAATAAAGGAGTGCCACTCATGCGGTCCACTCAATAGCCACGGTTGCCCATCATTGACCTAGACATCGGTGTGCAAGGCACGATTTCAAAAATTTGGATGACAAAGCTTGGAAGCACTGAACTGAGGAGGTTAGTAACTTCAAAAGCACATAGATTGATGGGATGGGCGCACAAATGAAGGGGCAGATTAAATTTAATGCTAAGAAACGTGAAGTGATTCATTTTGGTAGAAAGAACATGGAGAGAAGATAAAAAAAGACGGTACACTGGAAAGGCTGTGCTGGAGCAGAGGGATCTGGATTTATAAGTGCATAAATCATTGAAAGCATCCTAGACATTAATAATCAGGGCATAATGTATGAAAGCAAAGAACAAAGAAAATTACAGCACAGGAACAGGCCCTTCGGCCCTCCCAGCCTGCGCCGATCCAGATCCTTTATCTAAACCTGTCTCTTATTTTCCAAGGTCTACTTCCCTCTGTTCCCGCCCGTTCATATACCTGTCTAGATGCCTCTTAAATGATGCTATCGTGCCCGCCTCTACCACCTCCGCTGGTAAAGCGTTCCAGGCACCCACCACCCTCTGCGTAAAAAACTTTCCACGCACATCTCCCTTAAACTTTCCCCCTCTCACCTTGAAATCATGATCCCCTTGTAACTGACACCCCCACTCTTCGGAAAAGCTTGTTGCTATCGACCCTGTCCATACCCCTCATAATTTTGTAGACCTCAATCAGGTGCCCCCTCAACCTCCGTCTTTCCAGCGAAAACAATCCTAATCTACTCAACCTTTCTTCATAGCTAGCACCCTCCACACCAGGCAACATCCTGGTGAACCTCCTCTGCACCCTCTCCAAAGCATCCACATCCTTCTGGTAATGTGGCGACCAGAACTGCACGCAGTATTCCAAATGTGGCCCAACCAAGTCCTATACAGGGTAGCATGGTGGTTAGCATAAATGCTTCAAAGCTCCAGGGTCCCAGGTTCGATTCCCGGCTGGGTCACTGTCTGTGTGGAGTCTGCACGTCCTCCCCCTGTGTGCGTGGGTGGGTTTCCTCCGGTTGCTCCGGTTTCCTCCCACAGTCCAAAGATGTGCGGGTTAGGTGGATTGGCCATGCTAAATTGCCCGTAGTGTCCTAATAAAAGTAGGGTTAAGGGGGAGGTTGTTGGGTTACGGGTTATAGGGTGGATACGTGGGTTTGAGTAGGGTGATCATGGCTCGGCACAACATTGAGGGCCGAAGGGCCTGTTCTGTGCTGTACTGTTCTATGTTCTATGACCTGCTGACTCTTGTACTCAATACTTCGTCCGATGAAGGCAAGCATGCTGTATGCCTTCTTGACCACTTTATCAACCTGCATTGCCACCTTCAGGGTACAATGGACCTGAACTCCCAGATCTCTCTGTACATCAATCTTCCCCAGGACCCTTCCGTGGACCATATAGTCCGCTCTTGAATTTGATCTTCCAAAATGCATCCATTTGCCTGGATTGAACTCCATCTGCCATTTCTCTGCCCAACTCTCCAATCTATCTATATTTTGTTGTATTCTCTGACAGTCCTCCTCGCTATCTGCAACTCCACCAATCTTAGTATCATCTGCAAACTTGCTCATCAGACCACCTATACCTTCCTCCAGGTCATTTATGTAGATCACAAACAGCAGTGGTCCGAGCACGGATCCCTGTGGAACACCACAAGTCACCCGTCTCCATTTTGAGACACTCCCTTCCGCCACTACTCTGTCTCCTGTTGCCCAGCCAGTTCTTTATCCATCTAGCTAGTACACCCTGAACCCCATACAACTTCACTTTTTCCATCAACCTGCCATGGGAAACCTTATCAAAAGCCTTACTAAAGTCCATCCCTCATCGCTTAACTTTGTCACTTCCTCAAAGAATTCTATTAGGTTTGTAAGACATGACCTTCCCTGCACAAAACCATGCTGCCTATCACTGATAAGTCTATTTTCTTCCAGATGTGGATAGATCCTATCCCTCAGTATCTTCTCCAACAGTTTGCCTACCACTGACGTCAAGCTCACAGGTCTATAATTCCCTGGATTATCCCTGCTACCCTTAAACAAAGGGACAGCATTAGCAATTCTCGAGTCCTCCGGGACCTCACCCGTGCTCAAGGATGCTGCAAAGATGTCTGTTAAGGCCCCAGCTATTTCAACCCTCTCTTCCCCCAGTAACCATGGATAGATCCCATCCGGTCCTGGGGACTTGTCCACCTTTAATGTCTTTTAGAATACCCAAAACTTCCCCCTTCCGTATGACAACTTGACCTAGAGTATTTAAACATCCATCCCTAGCCTCAAATTCCGTCTTGTCCTTCTCCTTTGTGAATACCGATGCAAAGTACTCATTAAGAATCTCACCCATTTCCTCTGAGTCCACGCGTAAATTCCCTTTTTTGTCTTTGTCCTTTCTCTAGTTACCCTCTTGCTCCTTACATACGAATAAGAGGCTTTGGGATTTTCCTTAACCCTGTTAGCCAAAGATATTTCATGACCCCTTTTAGCCCTCTTTATTGCGCGTTTGAGATTCATCCTACTTTCCCGATATTCCTCCAAAGCTTCATCAGTTTTGAGTTGCCTCGATCCTATGTATGCTTCCTTTTTCATCTTAGCTAGTCTCTCAATTTCACCTGTCATCCATGGTTCCCTAATCTTGCCATTTCTATATTTCATTTTCACAGGAACATGTCTGTCCTGCACTCTAATCAACCTTTCCTTAAAAGCCTCCCACATTTCAAATGTGGACTTACCCTTAAACAGCTGCTCCCTATCCACATTCCCTAGCTCCTGCCGAATTTTGTTATACTCTGCCTTTCCCCAATTTAGTACTCTTCCTTTCGGACCACTCTTGTCCTTGTCCACGAGTATTCTAAAACTTACGGAATTGTGATCGCTATTCCCAAAGTAATCACCGACTGAAACATCAACCACCTGGCTGGGATCATTCTCCAATACCAGGTCCAGTATGGCCCCTTCCCGAGTTGGACTATTTATATACTGCTCTAAACAAACTCTTGGATGCTCCTTACAAACTCTGCTCCATCTACGCCTCCAACACTACACGAATCCCATTCAATGTTGGGGAAGTTAAAATCTCCCATCACAACCACCCTATTGCTCCTACATTTTTCAATAATCTGTCTGCATATTTGTACCTCTACTTCATGCTCGCTTTTGGGAGGTCTGTAGTAAAGTCCCAACAATGTTACTGCACCCTTCCTATTTCTCAGCTCCACCCATATTGCCTCAGTCCTCGAATCCTCCATCGTGCCCTCCTTAATCACAGCTGTGATATCATCTCTGACGAGTAATGCAACTCCTCCACCCCTTCTACCTCCCTCTCTATCCCTCCTGAAGCATCTATACCCTGGGATATTCAGTTGCCAGTCCTGCCCTTCCCTCAACCAAGTCTCAGTAATACCAATAACATCATATTCCCAGGTACTGATCCAAGCCCTAAGTTCATCTGCCTTACCTGCTACACTTCTCGCATTAAAACAATTGCACCTCAGACCACCTGACCCTTTGCGTTCATCATCTCTTCTTCCCTGTCTACTCTTCCCCCTAGTCACATTGAGTTTATTATCTCGTACCTTACTGGCTTTAGTTGCTGCTTCTTTACTGACCTCTAACTTCCTAATCTGGTTCCCAGTTTAAACTTTTATAAAAATACTAGTTCGGCCTCTGTCTAGTTCTGGGCACTGCGAAGGCACTATAGGGTGCAGAAAATAGTCATAAGCTTAGTTTCAAGAATGAGGAACTTCAGTTGTCAGTTGATGAATTGTAGTCAGTTTTGTAGATGGATTGGAAAAGTCGGGACTGTTTTCCTTGGTGACAGAGTTGGAAGAGTGATAGAGGTATTCAAAACCATGAGTTTGGACAGATATGGAAAAAACGTTCCAATTGGTATAAGGATCATGAACGAGAGGGCACATGTATTTAAGGTAATTGGCAAAAGGGCAATGGAGACGTGGTGGAGCCAGGTTTAATTGAGGAGTTTGAGGGAATTGGATTATTATCTGAAAAGGAAGAATGTGTAGGGCTTTGGAGAAGGCACGAGGCCAGAGAGCCTGCACAGATATGACGGACCAAATAACCTCCCCTGTGCTGTGAGCATTCTTTTGCACTTCCAGATGTAGCATGTTGAACTTTGAAAACGCTTACCTAATGGATGCTTTTCTGTTGTGTTTTTTTTTTGCTTCGTGTACAAGGTGCTTTCTCCAAATACTTCCCAATAAGTCCAAAGATGTACAGGTTGGGTGGATTGCCCCCGAGTGTCCAACGGTTGTGTAGGGTTACAAGGATAGGGTTGGGGAATGGGCACAGGTTGGGTGCTCTTTCAGAGGCTCATGCAGACTCAGTGGGCTGAATGGCCTCTTGCACTGTAAGGATTCCATGATTCTAATTTAGTCTTTAATATTTAGTGCATTTACTGAGATTTTTCCTCGTGCACCTTTTTAAAATATCTCAAAAGCTCATTAGCTGTGAAGGTTTAACACTTAAGGAACTGTGGAGCAGGAGAAAAGTTCCTAATTATTCTGAGTAAATAGCACAGCGTCCATGTGTGCATGCAAACTCTGGGGTTCATGACCAGGAGAGCTGAAATTTGAATTAATCCACCTCAGTTCAGGTGTGAATTTGCTGCTTTGGTGCTTGTAATGTTTAACGTCAACTGAGAAGTTCCTTAGTTTGATTTTTGTGTCCCCAACACAGACACGTGTTTACACGGAGATGTTTTTTCTTTTATTTCTAGGTAAAATGGTGTTGATTCCTCTCCGTTATCTTGTCCCAAGTTGTTGTTTTTCTTTTTGACTATAACATTGGATTGTGAAAGTTTGTCAGGTTTCTGGCAAGGACTGTCCACCATCTGATCCAGCTGCATTCTCTCTCTCTCTTGCCTCAAGTGGCCGAACTACCAGCCTGACTGCTAACTCCACTGACTTTTTTTTGTGGGGTTCAACTTGAGCTGCTTATACTAACTGCACTGAGGAGGTTATGATATTGGAGTAGGTGATTTAACTGCTGCTGATCAGAGCCCAATCTCCGGTGCAGGATTGAATTGATATCCTGTTATTTCATTTTGCTACTTTTGGGTTTCACAGACCTAGGAGGATTTACCATTGATTGGCTTGTCTGCGAGATTGGTTGATTGGGCAAATCGTCAATGATTTGCAGAAGACGGAGTTATAAAAAATATTTGACTTGAGATTTTTTTTTAAATTATTGAAATATAAATTTATCACTTGCTGCTTAAAGCCTGCCTCTTTGACCAATCTTTTCATCTGTCCTAATGTGACTCAACATCAAATTTTGGCTGATATGTTTCATTACATTAATGTTGCTATATAAATGTACATTGTTATAGACAGGTTTTTGATTTGTACAAGAACAAATTACGACTATTATTCTCTTCACTTGCAGTCTTAGTCTTTGATCTGGGCATAGTGCTGAGTCGCCTAAAACCAAGTAGTTGTGTAGGTTTTCCCCTTTGTACTGTTCAGTGGCAAACACCTGTCTTTTTCTCAAACCAGGCTTGCCTTACTGTAGAGAGGAAAACTCCCAGCAACCTGCCAAAGTTGTGAGCAGGACTGTTTGAAATGGATAATGCTGACCTTCAGAGAGGCGATGACTAGTGAGGCTGTCAGAACTGACCAGGTAGGCTGCCAGTCCTGGCTGAGACAAAGCAGCAAAGTTTGTTTAGGCCCTGTGCCTCATGCAGCTTTGTCATTGCACATTAGCAAGAAACGTATTTCCTAGCGCACAGACAACCAAATCAAGTTGATACAGAAGGAGATTTTTCCGAGGTAAATTTTAAAGTTGCACAGCTCGGCAATTCCAGTTGGTGAGAGAAGATATTTATAAGACGTTGAGCTGATGGTCCTTCTGAATGTGTGTTTTAGTCTATTTGTTTATTTATCCTTCCGCCCTCAGATCACCATATTCACTTGACCCTTTACCCAACAGGGGGGGTGCCATTTAACCTTGAAGCCTATTTCACTTGTTTTGTATCTTGACACCATTTTTCTACCTAATTCTCCCTTGAACTAGGGGGCATAGCCTCAAAATAAGGGGAAGAAGATTTAGAACTGAGTTTAGGAGGAACTTCTTCACCCAAAGGGTTGTGAATCTATGGAATTCCTTGCCCAGTGAAGCAGTTGAGGCTCCTTCATTACATGTTTTTAAGGTAAAGATAGATAGTTTTTTGAAGAATAAAGGGATTAAGGGTTATGGTGTTCGGGCCGGAAAGTGGAGCTGAGTCCACAAAAGATCAGCCATGATCTAATTGAATGGCGGAGCAGGCTCGAGGGGCCAGATGGCCTACTCCTGCTCCTTGTTCTTATGTTCTTATGATACCATGCCTGTCAAAAGTCTATTGATCCCAAAATGTTGCCCCTGTCCACACTCTGAGCTCTGGCTTTGTAACTCTGGTAAAGTAATTTTTAAAAAATGATGGCTTCCAACCTATCAAATTTTCCTTGTGACCTTTGAAACCACTCCCCACATCCTCCCTCACCAACTTGAGGGAATGATGCAACCTCTCGTTTTTTGGGAAATATACAGCCTCTCGTTTTCTGATTTTTGTTCCTGGTTAAGGAAACTATTAAACCACACCTGCAACAGCTTCCATCCCAGACCCAATCTGTTAAAAGTAAGTGGATCTTGCTGAATTTAGCATCACTGTGGGTTTAGGCCTATGGAAGGGAAAATTGGACAAATCATTCCATTGCCTTTTGCTGTCTGGAGACACCTGCTGGAAGTGAGTCATGCGGGTCTCAAACAAGAGGGGCCTCACGGTAGCATGGTGGTTAGCATCAATGCTTCACAGCTCCAGGGTCCCAGGTTCGATTCCTGGCTGGGTCACTGTCTGTGTGGAGTCTGCACGTCCTCCCCGTGTGTGCGTGGGTTTCCTCCGGGTGCTCCGGTTTCCTCCCACAGTCCAAAGATGTGCGGGTTAGGTGGATTGGCCATGCTAAATTGCCCGTAGTGTAAGGTTAATGGGGGGATTGTTGGGTTACGGGTTACGTGGGTTTAAGTGGGGTGATCATTGCTCGGCACAACATCGAGGGCCGAAGGGCCTGTTCTGTGCTGTACTGTTCTATGTTCTAAGAGCAGGATGAGGCCCCATTGTACTTCGACACCCTGCATGGTCTGCTCTCTGGCCTAATGAAGTGGGCACTTGGCTGAAATCGTGCCCAATGGCACTAGACACCAGCAACAATTCTCCTGGGTTGAGTGCCCCCCCCCATTTATATATGGATGCAGCTACACGTAAGATTGATATCAAAACTGATAGCAAGAATACATTTTTATGTTAATTGCTTCTTTCAAACCCTTGAGCAACCTTGGAGGCTGGGAGAAAGTTAACGAATTGGAGACACACATCCATAAAAGTGTGGCTTGTAAACTAGCTCGATTGGAAGTTCCTGTAACATCCCCTTTTCATGAGACTAAAATGTGACAGCTGTTGGTGTTCATTAAACCCGTTCAAGGACAAATTGAATTACATCCCCAAGGAGACTTTGAACTTTAAAAGCTTTTATATTGTGACATGGGGGGTGGGGGAAACAAAATCTAACACATTAAAGTGAATCTAGCAGGATTACAAGAATGAGAGGGAAAACCAGGGGCCAGTTAGACTAACACCAGGAGTAAGAAAAATGCTATAATCTATTAGGACTGTGATAACAGGACACAAAATCAGAATGATTAATCTGAGTCAACACAGATTTATGAAGAGGAAATCTTTGAGTTGGCTGTTGTGAAATATTCTATGAAGAGCTACACTAGAGTCTATTACACCAAATTAGGATTCATGGGGTTGAGGGATATTAGCTTGGATTGAGGATTAGTTCATGAAGAGTAAGAACAAATGGGACATTTTCATGTTTGATATGTTGTACCTAGTGGATTACCACAGGGAGCAGCACTTGGGCTTCAGCTATTTACAATTTAATCCTCTCTTCTTGAACCACTGAAGTTCATGCAGTGTAGGAAAGAAGTTCCAGGATTTTGACCCAGTGAAGGAATGATATGGTTCCAAGTCAGGATGATGTGTGATTAGGTGGGGAACTTGTAGGTGGTAGTGTTCCCATTCATCTGCTGTCCTTGTCCTTCTAAGTTGTTTGAAAGAATCTGTTGGAATGGAATACAAGTCTTACTACTTGTCAGGCCAACGTGAAGTACTTGTAGATTTGGTCTCTTTACTTGAAGAAATACATACTTGCCCTAGAAGCAGTGCAACAAAAGCCACTTGACTGGTTCCTGGGCACAGTAAGTTCCTGGGGTGAGGGGATTGTCTATGAGGAGAGATTGAGAAGACTGTCTTTATTTCCTAGAGTACAGAAGCATGAGGTGGTCTCCATGAAACCGTTAAAGCTTTTAAGGGACTTAACAGGCTAGATGCTGAGAAAATGTTTTCCCTTGCTGAGGAATCTGGAGCAAGTGATCACAGATTCAGAGTAAGGGGTTGGCCATTTAAGGTGGAGATGGAGAGAAATGTCATTACTCGGTAATGAATCTTTGGTACTCTACTTTAGAGAGCTCTGGATACATAGAAACATACATAGAAAATCGAAGCAGGAGGCCTTTCGAGCCTGTTCTGTCATTCATTATGATCATGGCTGATCACTAAGCTCAACACCCTGATTATCTTTTAGCCCCTTGAACTATATCTAATTCCTCCTTGAAGTTGCATTGTTTTCACCTCAACTACTTATTGTGGTAGTGAATTCCACAGATTCATCACTCTCTGGGTGAAGAAATTTCTCCCCACCTCAGTCCCTTTATCTTCAGTTGTTGTGTATATTCAATACAGAGGTCAATAGATGTTTGGGTACAGGAGATGTGGGGATAGTGCAGGAAAGTGTTGAGGTAGAAGATCAGCAAAAACCGTATTGAATGACAAAGCGGGCATTAAGGGTCAAGTGGCCTACTCCAGTTTATTTGTTGATTGATTAATACACGGTAATGGGAACGTGCCTGTTGTCACTTAATGTTTGACTGCTAAACAGCCTGACTGCTTTTGTTGCGAACCTCATTGCAGAACTAAGGCACAGACAAGAATGATCCAGATTTGATTCCTGGCTTATATTAAGTTCGTCCAGAGAGGTGCAGGCAAGTAAAATGGAAGAATTTGACAGCTGTTATCTATCTACCTAAACATAAGCAAGACTGAAGATGCTATTGTCACAAGTAGGCTTACATTAACACTGCAATGAAGTTACTGTGAAAAGCCCCTAGTTGCTAGCTCGGGTACACAGAGGGAGAATTCAGAATGTCCAAATTCCCTAACGGCACATCTTTTGGAAGTTGTGGGAGGAAAAACTCGAGCACCCGAAAGAAACCCACGCAGACATGGGGAGACCGTGCAGGCTCCACACAGATAGTGATCCAAACCCCCCCCCCGAGCTCCAGTGTCATGATGAACAATAACACTACGTGCAAGGGGATGGTGATCCTCCTTGGATTTGTCTCTGTAACTACTTCTCCTAAATAGATGCAAAAGCTTTTCTCGACAAGGGACAATCTGAATTCATGGAGCAGTCATGATAAGGTAGATGATTAACAGCACAATTGGTTGTAAACTGCTACGGTATGATTGCGTTGTGGAAACCTGGCTGCATGACCAAAGCTGGGAACTGAATATAAAAGGGTATTCGATATTTAGGAAGGACAGGCAAAAAGGGAAAGGAGGTGGGTGTTAGTTAAGAATGAGATTACTGACCGGTTGTCGCTGTACGCGGATGATTTACTGTTGTACATCGCGGATCCGGCGGGGGGGGGGGGGATGCCAGAGGTATTGAGGATACTTGGGGAGTTTGGGATTTTTCGGGCTATAAGCTCAACGTGGGGAAGAGTGAGCTGTTTGTCCTGCACCTGGGGGAGCAGGAGAGGGCGATGAGGGAGCTCCCGTTGAAGAGGGACACATCTTGGTGTCCAGATAGCTAGTAGCTGGGGGGCCCTGCATAGCTAAACTTTTCGAGGCTGGTGGAACAGATGGAGGAGGAGTTTAGGAGGTGCCACCTCATTGCAGAACTAAGGCACAGACGGGCGGGCGGGGTCCAGTCAGTTAAGATGACGGTGCTCCCGAGGTTTTTGTTTCTCTTTCAGTGCCTTCCCATCTTGATTCCGAAGGCTGTTTTTAGGAGGGTAAATAAGAGTATTCTGGGGTTCGTGTGGGCACGGAAGACCCCGAGAGTGAGGAGGGTATTCCTGGAGCGAGGCAGGGAGGTAGGTGGTTTGGCGTTGCCCAACTTGTGTGGGTACTACTGGGCTGCGAATGTGGCAATGATTCGTAGGTGGGTGATGGAGGGGGAGGGTGCCGCATGGAAGAGGTTGGAGGCGGCGACCTGTGTGGGCATAGGGGGGAAGTGAAGGCCTCGGTTTGGGCCCTGATACGGGGCAATCACCGGTTTGCCCCAGGGAGAATAGATGGTGGGTTTTTGAGTTGGCATAGGGCAGGCATCAGGCGGATGGGGGACCTTTTCCTTGATGGGAAGTTTGCGACTTTAGAGGAGTTGGAGGGGAAGTGGGGGTCTCCCCCCTGGGAATAGTGGGGTAGCATCGGAGCTTGGAGTGCAAGAGGCGAGAGAGGCCGGTATCCTTGCCTTTGCGTCTCTAGTAGCCCAGCGTAGGATTCTTTTCTACGGTGGAGGGACTCAAAGCCCCTGGGCCCGGAATCCTGGATTAACGACATGGCCGGGTTCATCAAACTGGAGAGGGTCAAGTTTGCCCTGAGGGGGTCGGTACAAGGGTTCTTCCGGCGGTGGCAGCCCTTTCTCGATTTCCTGGCGGAGTGTTAGAGGGTGGTCAGTTTCAGCAGCAACCGGGGGGGGGGGGGTTCTGTTAAGGGGGGTTTGTTTTTTTGCGACTATATGTTTGCTACTTTCTTTTTTGTTATTAATTTATTGCTTTGTATTGAGGGGGGGGGGTTTCTTTCTGTTTATTTCTATGCCTTGTTTATTTTATTGTTGGGAGAACATTTGTTGTATAATTTGAATAAAAATTATTTTTTTTTAAAAAAGAATGAAATTCCCTAAATATTGAGAGGATATGGGTTCAAAATCTAGATGGAGAATCCGTCTGGGTGGAGCTAAGAAGCAACAAGGGGCGTAAAACATTAGTGGGAGTTGTCCATAGGCCTCGAACCAGTAGTGGTAATGTCGGCGATGGCCATTTAAAAAGGAAATTAACGATGCAACAACGGTGCTATAGTAATCATTGGTAACTTTAATCGACATATAGAATGGGCAAATCAAATTCGCAATAATGAGCCAGATGCATTCCTGGAATGTATTTAACATGTTTTTTTGTTTAGGCCAGTACATTGAGGAACCAACTAGGGAACATGCTATCCTAGATTTGGTGTTGTGCAATGAGAAGGGGTTAATTAATCTTGCTGTGCAGCAAAATCCTTTAGGGAACAGTGGCCTTTTTAAAAAATATAAATTTAGAGTACCCAATTATTTTTCAATAATGACCAGTTTTAGTGTGGCCAATCCACTTAACCTGCACATCTTTTGGGTTGTGGGGGTGAAACCCATGCAGACAGGGAGAATGTGTGCAAACTCCACACGGACAGTGACCTGGGGCTGGGATCGAACCCAGGTCCTCAACAGCATATGCTGACCACTGTGCCACCATTCCGCCCTAGGGAACAGTGACCTAACATGGTAAATCCTTCATTAAGATGGAAAGTGAAGTAGTCCAATCCAAAACTAAGTATTAAATCTAAACTAAACCTATGAGACATGAGTTGGCTAAGATAGATTGGAGAACTTCATTAAAAGGTCTGATGGTAGATGGGCAATGTCTAATTTAAGGAACAAATGTTCCTTTTCTGGTGTAAAAACACAACTTGTTACCACACCCTGGGCTAATGTGCGGTTGATTCTAGCCCCACAAACCCAACACAAGTGAATTAATCGATAGTTTGTATAAAATTTGCAGAATCTTTGGCCCTTTGACTGTTCAATAAATTATAGCTACCAGGTTTGTAAGTTGAACACAACCTTATTTATAACAGAAATAAAGTTGAAATATGCAACAATAACGGTCAGCTAATCTATGCCCCCCCCCCCCCATTAACTGTCCCATCCTCTACCCAAACACACACAAGACAGGCAGGAGGAGGAGTAAAATAGTAAGGATTAAAATGAACAGAGATGAGTATCCTTGTTTCTGATGTTGATGTTGTTGCAGTAGGCTGCCTTTCAAGGATGCTTGGGAATCAAAGCCACTGGTGAATTGTTAGTGAGGATTTTTTGACAGAAATATTCAGTGCTTCCAGACTGTAGAGTTTCCTCTGGGTGAGTTACTTTTTTTTATTACCCTGGGCCTTCGATCAAAGCAACAGTTTGATTCTTGATCTCACCACCTCCCCAGCTCTAGCCTGTGTTTTTAAACTTTGGTCCGGTCTCACCAGAATGTTCCCCAGCTTTACTGAGGAAATGGAGTATTAGATGAACAGCTTCCACAAGAGTTTAGAGAAGTCTGTTAACATTTCAGGGAGAGAAACCCAAGGAGTTCCCTCAAGCTCTGCTTTGAGGAATTTTAAGCACTCAGGCTACATAGGCTGGCTGGATCTGTTTTCTGGGAGAGAGCTCCAGCAGAGGTGTTGCTCTGCTGTTGGATTTGTTAAAACTGAAAGCAAGATCAATCCTCCTGACTTGGAGAACATTCCAGAATAGTCAGCACCAATCAGCATAGAGTATCCGCAAAGACTTGGCAATTTGAGCCAGCTCATTGGCTGCCAGCCAAGTCTATCAAGATGCGTCATCACTGGTGTCAGAACACAACAGCCCATCATACCTTGTTTTAGGGACCAACCCTCTGTTTGCCATCCTCTCGAATGAAAGGTGAAGTCCATCTTAAAGGCATAGGCACATTAATTGTCCATGTGCAAAAATTGAAATAGAGTAACAAAAAAGGGACAAACTGGAATTGACAGGACAATTCTTACAAACTAGGAAAGTGGCCCAAACATGGCTAACAAAAGAAACTAAGGATAGTGTTAGTACGAGAAAACTTGCAAGTAACATGAAAGCAAACTGTAAAAGCTTCTCTAAGTATGCAAAAAGAAAATTAATGAAGACAAATGTCCAAACATTTCTTCCTTACAGTCTGAAATGGGATACGGCAGATTGGTGGTTGGTAAATGTAATCCCGCTATTTGAAAAAGGAGGGAAAGAACAAGCTATTACAGACTGGATAGCCTAACATTTGGGCCAACATTAGGAGCAGCAAAATTGCTGGAGTCTATTATAAAGGATGCAATAACGGGATACTTAAAATATTAACGGGATTAGACAATGTCTACACTGGAAAGTGAAATCCTGTTTGACAATTCTACTGGAGTCTTTGAGAATATAACTAATGGAATAGTGTGAACCAGTGGATGTAGTGTACTTGGATTTTCAGAAAACATTTGATAAAAGTCCCACATACAAGGTTAGTGTGCAAAATCAAAAACACATGAGGTAATACATTGGCATGGATTGAGAATTGGTTAGCAGACAGGAGGAATAAATGGGTCTTTTTCAGAGTGGCAGGCAGTGACTCGTGGGGTACTGTAGGGATCAGTGCTCGAGCCTGAGCTATTCACAATATGTATTATTCACAATATATATCAATGATGAGGTAACCAGATGCAATATTTCCAAGTTTGCTGACAACATAAAACTTGGTGGGATTGTTAAGAGACATCAAGGCAATTTTTGATAAGGTGAGTGGACAAGTAGGTACATGGAATATGCAGTATAATGTAGGTAAGTGTTAAGCAGGAAAACAAAATGACAGTATTATTTAAATGGCGATAGATTGGGAAATGTTAATGTACAAGGGGACCTGGGTGTCCTTGTACACCAGTTACTGAAAGCAGGCCTGCAGTTACAGCAAGCAGCTAGAAAGGCAAATGGTATGTTCATTGTAAGAGGACTTGACTACTTGAGCAAGGATATCTTCCTACAGCTGTACAGGGTCTTGGTGAAACCATACCTGGAATATTAAGTGCTCCAGTTTAGTTATCATTTTATCTGAGAAAGGGTATAGTTGCCATGGAGGAAGTGCAGTGAAGGTTCACTGAATCCTCGAATGCCAGGATTGTCGTACAAGGAGTGTTTAGGTTGACTGGACCTGTATTCAATTGACTTTAGAAGGAGAGGGGATCGGATTGAAACTTAGAAAATTCGGACACAGCTGGACAGACTGGTTGCAGGGATGTTGATTCTGGCATGGCATTGAGATTGAAGATCAGCTATGATATTGAACGGTGGCGAAGGTTCAAAGAGCTGAATTACCTACTCCTATTTTTTATATTTCTATGTTTCTAAAATCACAACAATATGAATCATAGGATGATTACAGCATAGTGTCCGAGTTGGATCTCTGTATAAATCTACTTGCCTTTTCTCAGCACAGCTTATCAACATTCAGATCAAACACCTTAAATAGCGAAATTTTCTAGCAAGATATTTGTTTGAACATGTCACCAGCTTGGAGAGATCGTTTATGTACAGAGATTATTTTGTACTGTTGTTCAACAGGTGGAAAGTTTGTGCTTGTCAGAAACTAGTTGTTCCATTGGCAGAACAGAGACTCTTCCTGTTTTAACTAGTTTTGAAAAGCTGCATCTTCCATTGTTGTATCTAATTCCCAAGAGCAGGTTTTCTGCTAATTTCTCCACACCCTTGTGGTCCTCTTCCTCCTTCAGTTCCTAAGAGCCTCCCATCTTTCAGCTACAGTGAACAATATGACGAGGGAAAAGAATACAGGAGGTGATTGCCACCTTCCTGTTTGCTTCAAAGAAACACAAGTCCTCTTCCTGAAGGACCCTCCACCTATAAGCAGCTGTTGTCCCACAAAGTCCCTCTTTCATTGTGTTCCAACATTGACTGTGGCTAACCCTGAGCTTGGAACCCTTACCTGGGCTTTAGGCAATTCTCAAAAGGACAGGGAGGACCATCTCCAATGTCTCAAATGAACTTGCTACCCATTATTGCTAATTTCATTTTCTGCTATTTGCTATTGGTGGTAATAGTGGAACAGACCAGTTCCTTGAAGACAGTTATTTTGTGCTTGGAGATAATTGTGTTACAATGGAGGTATTTTGTGTTCACTGGTTCAGGCTTGTTTAAATGATTTTTCTTGTGGTTGTCAAGGCCAGGGTTCAGTGAACTTAATCATCCAGTGTATGATAAAGGACTGAACTTTCCTCAGCAGCTTCTGCTTGATAGTCTGATTGTGATGTTAAAGTGGGAACACATGCCACATTTTCTATAGATGAGCTGTCCAATTCAAACTTTTGTTCTGGTCCTTTCTAACAGAAAAAATTAAAAGTACAAAGTCCCGTTGAAGTGGCAAACACTCCGTCTGAGGGAAAAGGGTTAAAATGCATTACAGTTTGGTGCTGTATTGTTGTCAAATTACACAACAGTTTATTGGTCTTGAGAAACCTCTCCTTTGCTTGCTGACTATTGCAAAACCACTTTCTGCTAAAGAACAAGATGTCAGGTATCTCTTAACTTCTGTTCTCAGACTACAAATTCTATCTTTTTATTATGATTTTAATTAATGAACAATTTAGTTCCTAAGGCTAGTGCTTGTAATGACTGTTTTGCTATCTTTGCGGCCTACCTATTGAGGAATGTGTTCAGTAGTAGAAGGACTGTTTCCTCGGGTGGATGTAGCTGTTACAAGGGGACATAACTATAAGATTCAGGGTGGGAGATATAGGAGGAATGTCCGAGGTAGGCTCTTTACTCAGAGAGTGGTTAGGGTGTGGAATGGACTGCCTACTGTGATAGTGGAGTCAGACACTTTAGGAACTTTCAAGCGGTTATTGGATAGGCACATGGAGCACACCAGAATGACAGGGAGTGGGATAGCTTGATCTTGGTTTCGGACAATGCTCGGCACATCATAGAGGGTTGAAGGGCCTGTTCTGTGCTGTACTGTTCTATGTTCTATGATTCAGACTGACTAGTCACACCAAACATGAAAAAAATCAGATCATTACCTCCTTTTCTGCCCTGCCCTCCCTCAATTGCCTTGTATGTCTCCCATCTCCAATCCTTCACACTTTAGCATTGAGATTCTGAAATTGTCTAGTTTTTTGTTGTGAGCTAGTTTCTTTTCATGGTTACACTTATTTTTTTACAACTCCAACCCTCAAACAATCTTTTCACAGTCCGATCTTGCTCGCAGGAGGCTGAGTGATGAGGAACCTTGTCAGGAGAGCAATGGCCAATCTCAGAGTGCCACGCGGCAGACCCAGGAGGAGGATGAAGGGGATGAGGAAGAGCTGACTCTTAAATATGGGGCCAAACACGTAATCATGCTCTTTGTGCCTGTCACCTTATGCATGGTGGTCGTAGTAGCTACCATCAAATCGGTCACATTCTACACACGGAACGATGGCCAGTTGTAAGTATCCTTCCTCTTGTATTTTTCCCTCTTTTGGGGGGATGATTTGCCTGTGTCACAGGCCAAGATGTTTTAATGTGGAATTTTATGTTTTCATGTGAATTTGGATGAAAGCATGACGGAAAAGTTGCGAATTTCTTGTGTGCTTAGGATGGTTTCCTGCATCAAGGTGTCCTAGAACAAGCAAGGGGGAACTTTGTATTGCCTAATGATCCAGATTTAGTTAACATCCTGACATGGCATGAACATATTGTCAAGTTGCAATCGTGATCAGTGAAACAACTATTAAGAATCTAGATAGGGCAGCACGGTAGCATGGTGGTTAGCATAAATGCTTCACAGCTCCAGGGTCCCAGGTTCGATTCCCGGCTGGGTCACTGTCTGTGCGGAGTCTGCACGCCCTCCCCGTGTGTGCGTGGGTTTCCTCCGGGTGCTCCGGTTTCCTCCCACAGTCCAAAGATGTGCTGGTTAGGTGGATTGGCCATGCTAAAATTGCCCGTAGTGTCCTAAAAAGTAAGATTTGGGGGGGGGGGGGGGGGGGGGGGGTTGTTGGGTTACGGGTATAGGGTGGATACGTGGGTTTGAGTAGGGTGATCATTGCTCGGCACAACATCGAGGGCCGAAGGGCCTGTTCTGTGCTGTACTGTTCTATGTTCTAGATAGAGGTAAAGTTGACTTCAAAGGGATGAAACAGTCTGTCCACAGTAAGCTAGCAATTGAACAACTAAGCTAATCTATTAATGGGTATAATTTAATGTGATACAGAACTAGTTTATATCCCTAAAAGACACGAGAGTTACTTGCCAGCAACCCCCCTCAATCATTCCTCGTGCGTCAGTCCCGCCATCCCAGGAATCAGTCTGATCAACCTATGATCAGCTGGAAATTTTAATGCACTGATTAGGAAATTGGCTGAGTGGCAGAAGACTGTGTAGGGATAATGGACTGGTACACGAATCAACAAGCTGTAATTCGTGGATAACTGCAAGAATCTCCTGGGCTGTATCTATTTGCTCAATATATTTGTTAACTTAAATGATGGCACAGAAAGCCATGTATCCAAATTTTGTGGTCACAAAGGTAGGCAGCCCTGCAAGGAATACAGATAGCAGCATTAAATTAGAGGGCTATTGATAGGATTTTGTGAACTAGTAAACTGATTCTACTGTGGGCAAATTGACACAAAAATGATGGATATAAAATGTCATAACAGATGCAGCAAATAAAAAGGCAAAATGGAATACTGGCCTTTGTATTTAGGGGACTAGAATTGTAAGGGGGATTTGGGTTTGTTTTCATGTGTACTAAGGTACAGTGGAAAATATTCTGTGTACAGTCCAGGCAGATCATTCTGTACATGAAAAGAAAATGCAATAATAGGGCAAACATAAAATACACAATGTGTACATAGAAAGGTTAGTGATAGTGTTAGAATTAAGTTTTTAAGGAGATTATTACGGTTATAGAAGATGC
Source organism: Scyliorhinus canicula (assembly GCF_902713615.1). Classification (NCBI taxonomy): domain Eukaryota; kingdom Metazoa; phylum Chordata; class Chondrichthyes; order Carcharhiniformes; family Scyliorhinidae; genus Scyliorhinus; species Scyliorhinus canicula. The sequence continues at coordinate 84,938,877 of NC_052147.1, forward strand.
AAGAAAAGGATCTGAGAGAGCTCGCAGAGAGTCACCATGCTGATCTTGGTAGATGTTTTGCTTCAGCTATGCAAAGCTGTGGTTAATCTAAAGCTGAAGTACTGGAAGTAGTTCTGAAGTTGTATTGGCCTTGGAGGGAACAGTGTCTTTTTAATATAATCTTTATTGTCACAAGTAGGTTTACATTAACACTGCAATGAAGTTACTGTGAAAAGCCCCTAGTCGCCACATTCTGTTGCCTGTTTGGGTACACAGAGGGAGAATTCAGAATGTCCAATTCACCTAACTATTAGTGCCAAGAACATAGAAACACAAAAAAGGTGGTTGTTAAATCATAATTCCCCCAATATTTCAGTCGATGAATAAATATATTTTTTAATCCTTGCCTTCCATTTTCCCATCCCTTTCCTATTCCTCTGCTCCCAAATGGAGTGGTGACAAAAAAACTTATTGGGAGAAGTCAACAATATCGCAAGGTTAGGTTTTGTTGAATGGGCCTCACGGTAGCATGGTGGTTAGCATCAATGCTTCACAGCTCCAGGGTCCCAGGTTCGATTCCCAGCTGGGTCACTGTCTGTGTGGAGTCTGCACGTCCTCCCCGTGTGTGCGTGGGTTTCCTCCGGGTGCTCCGGTTTCCTCCCACAGTCCAAAGATGTGCGGGTTAGGTGGATTGGCCATGCTAAATTGCCCGTAGTGTAAGGTTAATGGGGGGATTGTTGGGTTACGGGTATACAGGTTACGTGGGGTGATCATTGTTCGGCACAACATCGAGGGCCGAAGGGCCTGTTCTGTGCTGTACTGTTCTATGTTCTATGTTCTATGTTCTATGAAAGTACAACTATTTCACACTTATCTTCTGTGTTGGACATTGCTTTTAAAAATTCATTCATGGGATCTGGGTGTCGCTGGATAGGCCTGCATCCATTGCCCATTTCCAATTGCTCTTGAGAAGGGCAGCTTACTTGAATTCCAGTTAGCTATTACCATGCATTCTGAACCTATCAATAGTTCTAACAGTTGGGATCCTGCAGGTTTCAGAACATGGAGAGGTTGCTAAACATTACTTCCTCAATAAGTCTGTTGGGACGGGTCCCGGATCTGGAGGTGGGAGGTCTGATCATGGGGGGGGGGGGGGGGGGGGGGGGGGGGTGGGGTGGGTGGGGGGGGGGGGGGTGGATCCTTCACTGGACGGGCAGGAGGCCGGAGGTTTGTGAGGGCACGGGCGTACTCTTTCTTCTCCCACGTACATAGGGTCTACTCTCGGATAGATTTCTTCGTGGTGAGTAGGGGACTGATTCCAAGAGTGGAGGAGGCCGAGTATTCGGCCATTGCAATCTCCGACCACGCTCCGCATTGGATAGAGTTGGAGATGGGGGAGGTGCGGGACCAGCGCCCGTTGTGGCGGTTGGATGTGGGGTTGTTGGCGGAGGAGGAGGTGTGTAGGAGGGTCCGGGCAAGTATTGAGGGGTACCTCGAGGTGAATGATACGGGGGAGGTTCAGGTGGGGGTGGTCTGGGAAGCCCTGAAGGCAGTGATTCGTGGGGAGCTGATATCCATCCGGGCACACAGGGAGAGGAGTGAGAGGGATAGACTGGTGGGAAAGATGCTGGAGGTAGACAGGAGGTACGCAGAGGCACCAGAGAAGGGACTGTTGGGGGAGAGGCGCAGCCTGCAGGCTAAATTTGATTTGCTGACCACTAGAAAGGCGGAGGCACAGTGGGAGGAAGGCACAAGGGGCAGTGTACGCACATGGTGAAAAGGCGAGTAGGATGTTGGCTCATCAGCTCCGCAAGCGGGATGCGGCTAAGGAAATTGCTGGAGTGAGAGACAAGAGTGGGAATGTGGTGCGGAAGGGGGTAGAGGTGAATGAGGTCTTCAAGGACTTTTACGGGGAACTGTACCGGTCGGAGCCAACGGGGGAGAGGAGGGGAATGGAGAGGTTCCTCGGCGGGCTTTCTTTCCCGAAGGAGCAGGTGGAGGGGTTGGGGTGCGCCGATTGAGCTGGTGGAACTAGTTAAGGGGATCGGGCAGAAGCAGTCAGGGAAGGCACCGGGGCCGGATGGGTTCCCGGTGGAATTTTATAAAAAGTTTGTGGACCTAGTGGGCCCCTTGCTGGTGCGGACACTTAATGAAGCGTGGGAAGGGGGGACTTTGCCCCCGACGATGTCACGGGCGCTGGTCTCGTTAATTTTAAAGAGGGACAAGGACCCCCAGCAGTGTGGTTCATACAGGCCCATATCTCTCCTCAACGTAGATGCCAAGGTGCTGGCAAAAATCCTGGCCACCAGGATAGAGGACTGTGTGCCAGGGGTTGTACACGAGGACCAGACAGGTTCTGTGAAGGGAAGGCAGCTGAACACGAATGTGCGGAGATTGTTGAATGTTATCATGATGCCGGAGATTGAGGGGGAGGCAGAGATAGTGGTGGCGCTGGATGCGGAGAAGGCCTTCGATAGAGTGGAGTGGGGGTACTTATGGGAGGTGTTGGGGAGGTTTGGATTTGGTGAAGGGTTTATTAGATGGGTGAGGCTGCTATATGAGGGTCCGATTGCGTGCGTGGCCATGAATGGGAGGAGGTCGGAGTACTTCCGGCTCTTCCGAGGGACCGGGCAGGGTTGCCCCCTGTCCCCCTTGTTGTTTGCACTGGCAATCGAGCTGCTGGCAATGGCGTTGAGGGATTCAGAGAGGTGGAGAGGTTTGGTGCGAGGTGGAGGGAACATAAGGTGTCGTTGTATGCCGATGACCTGTTACTGTATGTGGCGGACCCGGTGGGAGGGATGCCGGGGGTGATGGAGCTGCTAGCTGAGTTTGGGACCTTTTCAGGTTATAAACTAAATTTAGGCAAGAGTGAGGTGTTTGTGGTGCACCCTGGAGACCAGGAGGAAGGAATTGGTAGGCTCCCGCTTTAGGTACCTGGGGATGCAGGTGGCCAGGGACTGGGGGACTCTTCACAAACATAATTTCACCAGACTTGTAGATCAGATGGAGGAGGAGTTCAAGAGGTGGGACATGCTGCCATTGTCGTTGGCGGGGAGGGTGCAGTCCGTCAAAATGACGGTGCTTCCGAGGTTCTTGTTCCTCGTTCAGTGCCTGCCCATCTTTATCCCCAGGGCCTTCTTTAGGAGAGTGACTAGCAGTATTTTGAGCTTTGTGTGGGCACATGGGACTCCGAGAGTGAAGGTGTTCCTGGAGAAAGGGAGGGATATAGGCGGGCTGGCACTGCCCAACCTTTTGGGGTACTATTGGGTGGGTGGCCAATGTGTCAATGGTGTGTAAATGGGTGATGGAGGGGGGAGGGGCAGTGTGGAAAAGAATGGAGATGGCGTCATGTAGAGGTACGAGCCTGGGTGCCATGGTAACGGCGCCGTTGCCGCTCTCCCCTAAGAGGTTTACCACAAGCCCGGTGGTGGCGGCGACCCTAAGAATCTGGGGACAGTGGAGACGGCATAGGGGGGAAACGGGGCTCGATGGAGGCTCCAATGGGTGGCAATCATCGGTTCATCCCAGGGAACAGGGGTGGCAAAGGGTGGGCATCAGTAAATTGAGGGACCTGTTTATTGGGGGGAGGTTTGCAGGCCTGGGGGATCTGGAAGATAAATTTGGGCTTCCCCAAGGGAACATGTTCAGATACTTGCAGGTAAAGGCGTTTGCTAGGCGACAGGTGGAGGGATTCCCTTTGCTGCCCTCGCAGGGGGTGATGGACAGAGTGCTTTCGGGGGTGTGGGTCGAAGAGGGGAAGGTGTCTGACATCTATAAGGTAATGCAGGAGGTGGAGGAGCTGAAGGCTAAATGGGAGGAGGAACTCGGGGAGCAGATAGAGGGCGGGACTTGGGCGGATGCCTTGGAGAGAGTTAACTCTTCCTCCTCATGTGCGAGGCTTAGTCTCATCCAATTTAAGGTGCTGCACCGGGCCCACATGTCCGGGACTAGGATGAGTAGGTTCTTTGGGGGTGAGGACAGGTGTACCAGATGTTCGGGGAATCCAGCGAACCACGCCCATATGTTCTGGGCATGCCCAGCACTGGAAGAATTCTGGAAGGGGGTGGCGGGGACGGTGTCGAGGGTGGTTGGATCCAGGGTCAAACCAGGGTGGGGATTCGCAATTTATGGAGTTGCGGTAGAGCCGGGAGTGCAGGAGGCGAAAGAGGCCGGTGTCCTGGCCTTTGCGTCCCTAGTAGCCTGACAAAGGACCTTGCTGCAGTGGAAGGATGCGAGGCCCCCGTGTGGAGACCTGGATCAGTGACATGGCGGGATTTATAAAATTGGAAAGGGTCAAATTTGCCCTGAGAAGATCAATACAAGGGTTCTATAAACATTGGCAGCCTTTTCTGGACTTCCTGGCTCAAAGATAAGTATCTTGGTCAATAGCAGCAGCAGCAACCCGGGGAGGGGGGTGATCCTTATTGTAGTTTCTATTATGTAACTTAATATTGTGTTAATTTGCGTTAATATGATGTGTTGTTCATGGAGGTGGGGCGAATGTTTATGATTGCTAATATTATTATTTTTGGTATTTTATTATGGTTCGTTGTTGTATAAATTCAAAATTTTTCAATAAAAATTATTTAAAAAAAAAATTACTTCCTCAATAACTCTTTACGAATATACATTTTGGTTTATACATGAATAAATCATTTATTTAGGAAGAAAGACGGACTTAATGATTTTTGCTCTTGCCACAAGTAGGCTCACATTAACACTGCAATGAAGTTTGTGAAAAGCCCCTAGTCGTCTCACTCGTGCCTGTTCGGGTACACGGAGGGAGAATTCAGAATGTTCAATTCAGCTAACAAGCATGTCTTTCGGGACATGTGGGTAGAAACCAGAGCACCTGGAGGAAACCCACGCAGACACAGAACATACAGACTCTGCACAGACAGTGGCCCAAGTGGAGAATTGAACCCGGGTCCCTGGTGCTGTGAAGCAACAGTGCCAACCACTCTGCTACTGTTTACCAGAGTGATACCTGGATTCCAAAGATTAAATTCTGAGGTGATACTAAACAAACTAGGGTTATAATCCCAGGAATTCCAAAGACTGTGGGGTGTTGATTGAAGTTTCAAGATATTAGGAGAAACATCTAGGGTAGGTAGGGGAAAGCTGTCCCTGCTGGTTGTGGAAACCTACAACAAGGGAGCATAGTATGAAAATTAGAGCCAGATCTATCCGAAGAAATTGAGAAACACTTCTGCACATGGTTTATCTTTTCTGTAGACATCAGGGGATGCTCGTTCACTTAGCTTTAAATCTGATTTAAAGAATTTTGTGAACCAACGGTATTGAGGGATTTGGGGTCACGGTATATGTAGTTGGGTCACAATGGTCTTATTGAATGGCAGAATAGGGGCTGGCTGGCTGGCCAAGTTCTGTCCCCACGGTCCTAGTTAACATTTTTGAGGTCAAATTCCAGGTGTAGTGGTATTTGGGTTTTTTATGTATTTATGAATGAATACAGAGTATTCAATCCAATTGAGCTGTTGCTTATGCTCCACACGAGCTTCCTCACACTTTGTCTATCAGCATATTCTTCTATCACTTTTTCTCCCTCGTGTTTATCTAACTTTCCCTTTAAATGCACTTCATGTCAACTACTACATGTGGCAACAAGATTCAGGTTTTCACCACTCTGTGAAGGTGTTTCTCCTGTATTCGCTATTGGGTTGATTAGTGATTCATATTTAACACACATTTTTGGACACCAAATATAGACAAAAGATCTTGATGTGTTTCTGCACTTTTTTTTATAAATTTAGCGTAGCCAATTATTTTTTTCCTATTAAGGGGCAATTTAGCGTGGCCATTACACCTAACCTGCACATCTTTGGGTTGTGGGGGTGAAACTCACGCAGGCACGGGGAGAATGTGCAAACTCCACACAGACAGTAACCCAGGGCCGGGATTCGAACCCGGGTCCTCAGTGCTGTAGGCAGCAATGCTAACCACTGCACCACCGTGCTGCCCCAGTTTCTGCACTTGAGCTTTTATTGTGTGAAACACTCTCCTTCATTGAGTTTGGGGATAGTTGAATGATGCAAGGACATGGAATGAAAATTAAGCTTGGCTTATATTTTATAAAGGTTATTTGCAATGAACAATAAGGGCTTCATGTTTTGAAATAGGGAGCAGTGTGTAAAGTCCAGTTCACAGGTGTGTTGCACTCTGCACATGAGTAGTTCATGGCATTTATATAGGGAGCGGTGTGTAAAGCCCAGTTCACAGGTGCGTTGCACTCTGCACATGAGTAGTTCATGGCATTTATGGTAACAGATACTGAGTGACAATCTTTAAAACAAAAGCAAAATACTGAAATATAAACAGAAAATGCATCTGTGGAAATAGATAGATAGAGAAATACAGCACAGAACAGGCCCTTCGGCCCACGATGTTGTGGCGAACTTCTGTCCTAGGTTAATCATAGATCATAGAATTTTGGACACTACGGGCAATTTATCATGGCCAATCCACCCAACCTGCACATCTTTGGACTGTGGGAGGAAACCGGAGTACCCGGAGGAAACCCACGCACACACAGGGAGGATGTGCAGACTCCACACAGACAGTGACCCAAGCCAAAATCGAACCTGGGACCCTGGAGCTGTGAAGCAATTGTGCTATCCACAATGCTACCGTGCTGCCCTTAAGAACAAACTAATCTACATTCCATTATTCTACCCTAATCCATGTACCTATCCAATAGCCGCTTGAAGGTCCCTAACGTTTCCGACTCAACTACTTCCACAGGCAGTGCATTCCATGCCCCCACTACTCTCTGGGTAAAGAACCTACCTCTGACCTCTCCCCCTATATCTTCCACCATTTACCTTAAATTTATGTCCCCTTGTAATGGTTCGTTCCACCCGGGGAAAAGTCTGTGACTGTCTACTCTATCTATTCCCCTGATCATCTTATAAACCTCTATCAAGTCGCCCCTCATCCTTCTCCGTTCTAATGAGAAAAGGCCTAGCACCCTCAACCTTTCCTCGTAAGACCTACTCTCCATTCCAGGCAACATCCTGGTAAATCTCCTTTGCACCTTTTCCAAAGCTTCCACATCCTTCCTAAAATGAGGTGACCAGAACTGCACACGGTACTCCAAATGTGGCCTGACCAAGGTTTTTTACAGCTGCATCATCACCTCACTGCTCTTAAATTCAATCCCTCTGCTAATGAACGCTAGCACACTATAGGCCTTCTTCACAGCTCTATCCACTTGAGTGGCAACTTTCAAAGATCTATGAACATAGACCCCAAGATCTCTCTGCTCCTCTACATTGCCAATTAACCCTGTATTCCGCATTTATATTTGTTCTTCCAAAATGGACAGCCTCACACATGTCAGGGTTAAACTCCATCTGCCACTTCTCAGCCTAGCTCTGCATCCTATCTATGTCTCTTTGCAGCCGACAACAGCCCTCCTCATTATCCACAACTCCACCAATCTTCATATCATCTGCAAATTTACTGACCCACCCTTCAACTCCCTCATCCAAGTTGTTAATGAAAATCACAAACAGCAGAGGACCCAGAACTGATCCCTGCGGTACGCCACTGATAACTGGGCTCCAGGCTGAATATTTACCATCCACCACCACTCTCTGACTTCTATCGGTTAGCCAGTTCGTTATCCAACTGGCCAAATTTCCCACTATCCCATGCCTCCTTACTTTCTGCATAAGCCTACCACGGGGAACCTTATCAAATGTCTTACTAAAATCCATGTACACTACATCCACTGCTTTACCTTCATCCACATGCTTGGTCACCTCAAAGAAGTCAGTAAGACTTGTAAGGCAAGACCTACCCCTCACAAAACTGTGCTGACTATCCCTAATCAAGCAGTGTCTTTCCAGATGCTCTCAAATCCTAACCCTCAGTACCCTTTCCATTACTTTGCCTACCACCGAAGTAAGACTAACTGGCCTGTAATTCCCAGGGTTATCCCTATTCCTTTTTTGAACAGGGGCACGACATTCGCCACTCTCCAATCCCCTGGTACCACCCCTGTTGACAGTGAGGACGAAAAGATCATTGCCAATGGCTCTGCAATTTCATTTCTTGCTTCCCATAGAATCCTTGGATATATCCTGTCAGGCCCGGGGGACTTGTCTATCCTCAAGTTTTTCAAAACACCCAACACATCTTCCTTCCTAACAAGTATCTCCTCGAGCTTACCAGTCTGTTTCACACTGTCCCCTCCAACAATATGGCCCCTCTCATTCGTAAATACTGAAGAAAAGTACTCGTTCAAGACCTCTCCTATCTCTTCAGACTCAATACACAATCTCCCGCTACTGTCCTTGATCGGACCTACCCTCGCCCTAGTCATTCTCATATTTCTCACGTATGTGTAAAAGGCCTTGGGGTTTTCCTTGATCCTACCCGCCAAAGCTTTTTCATGCCCTCTCTTAGCTCTCCTAATCCCTTTCTTCAGTTCCCTCCTGGCTATCTTGTATCCCTCCAGCACCCTGTCTAAACCTTGTTTCCTCAGCCTTACATAAGTCTCCTTCCTCTTAACAAGACATTCCAACCTCTCTTGTCAACCATGGTCCCCTCGCTCGACCATCTCTTCCCTGCCTGACAGGGACATACATATCAAAGACACGCAGAACCTGTTCCTTGAACAAGTTCCACATTTCACTTGTGTCCTTCCCTGACAGCCTATGTTCCCAACTTATGCACTTCAGTTCTTGTCTGACAGCATTGTATTTGCCCTTCCCCCAATTGTAAACCTTGCCCTGTTGCACGCACCTATCCCTCTCCTTTACTAAAGTGAAAGTCACAGAATTGTGGTCACTACCTCCAAAATGCTCCCCCACTAACAAATCTATCACCTGCCCTGGTTCATTACCAAGTACCAAATCCAAATGGCCTCCCCTCTGGTCGGACAATCTACATACTGTGTTAGAAAAGCTTCCTGGACACACTGCACAAAGACCACCCCATCCAAACTATTTGATCTAAAGAGTTTCCACTCAATGTTTGGGAAGTTGAAGTCACCCATGACTACTACCCTGTGACTTCTGCACCTTTCCAAAATCTGTTTCCCAATCTGTTCCTCCACATCTCTGCCTATAGAAACTCCCAACAAGGTGACTGCTCCTTTCCTACCTCTGACTTCAACCCATACTACCTCAGTAGGCAGATCCTCCTCGAACTGCCTTTCTGCAGCTGTTATACTATCTCTAATTAATAATGCCCCCCCACCCAAACACCACCGCCACCTCTGGTGTTTTAATGTTTCAAGTTGATGATTGTTCACACCAAAACTGCTGGTGAACTGCGCACCAAAAATGATTTTGATAAAAGGTCATTTACCTGAAATGGTAACTGTTTCTCTCTCCACATATGTGCCTGACCCACTTGAGTGCTTCCAGCATTTTATCTTATTGGGACAATTTTACCCAAGCTGATTCTGTATAGAACATAGTGCAGAAGGAGGCCATTCAGCCCATCGAATCTGCACCGACCCACTTAAGCCCTCACTTCTACCCTATCCCCGTAACCCAATAACCCCTCCTAATGTTTTTGGTCACCAAGGGCAATTTATCCTGGCCAATCCACCTAACCTGCACGTCTTTGGACTGTGGGAGGAATCCGGAGGAAACCCATGCAGACGCTGCACACGGTGACCCAGTAGGGAATCAAACCTGGGACCCTGGCACTGTGAAGCCACAGTGCTATCCACTTGTGCTACTGTACTGCTTCGCACGTATATTTTGCCCTGCACTGAATTTAAAATATAAAAATAAATTTAGAGTCCCCAATTATTTCCAATTAAGGGGTAATGTACCTACCCTCACATATTTTTGGATTGTGGGGCTGGAACCCACGCAGACACTGGGAGAATGTGCGAACTCCACATGGACAGTGACCCAGGGCCAGGATCGAACCCGGGTCCTCGGCACGTGAGACAGCAGTGCTAACCACTGCTACCCTATTGAAATATTGTGGGCAGTTCTGATAGCCATGCCATTGGAAGGATGTGATTGCACTGGGATGCAGAGGAGATCCACCAGGATGTTGCCTGAGATGGAAGGTTTCAGCTATGACGAGGGATTGGATAGACTGGGTTTGTTTTCTTGAGGCTGAGGGGGGTGAGTAGAAGTATACAAAATTGGGAGGCATAGATAAGGTAGATCATAAAATATTCCCCATGGCAGAGGTGTACAAGGCCAGAGGTCATAGGTGTAAGGTGAGGAGTAAGTGGTTTAGAGGGATCTGAGGAACCCAGTGGGGGTGAAAATATGGAATGTGCTGCCTGAGAGGATGGTGGAGGCAGGGACACTAACAACATTGTAAGAAGCATCTGGGCGAGCACTTAAATTGTTATGGCACAGCAGGCTATGCCGCCCCCACCCCAAACCATCCAATACACATTGCCACAACAGGACCAGCCCCACGTCCCAACAGGAGATTGATAGGAAGGAAACCCTCTTTTGAGTGGGACCACCACCTACCACCAAATAAACCATATTCAGAAATGCTGTTTTTTTTTTAAATTGAGGCTATCAAGGGATATGGAGCAAGGGCAAAGTAAATTAAGATCATGATTGAATGATGGAAAAAGATCAAGGACCTGAATGTCGTTCTCTTGCTCTTGTGCTCTACGGGATCCGGATTGTAATTTAGATACAAGTGTTCAGAAAATCATCAACCAATCTGCCTTTGGTTTTATGATCATGGAAGACTGCAGTGTGAGAAATGACTAGATTGTTCCAAGATTTCAGTAAGTCCAATTAATTGTCACGAGGGGAGTGTTTTGGACTTTGGACAGTGCAGCTGGAGGTCAGTGTTGCAGTTGCTACAGAGCAGAGGAAGATGATATAAAAGGGGAACTGGATGAGTGGAAACGGTGTCTGCAGTGGAATTATTGGAAGGTGATCGAATGTGGAATCTGAGAAATCGGGATCTTGTTGTCAATGAGTCACATCCCTTCCCCTTTGTGTTCTCCCCTCATTTACTGGCTCTATTTGTTTGAAATGTTAACAGTTCCAATGAAAATGGATAAAATGTTAATTTTCCATTCAGCCCATGTCTGCACTTACCATCTGAAAGCTCCCTGCACAGGTGCACTCCCCGCCCTATCCCTGTAACCACCTACCTGTTAAACATAACACTTCCTCTTCTGAATTTGGGACTGTATATATGTTAGATGTATTTTGATCTCATTCCGATGTCCACCAGAAGATGGCACACTTGTTATGCCTGTAAAATGAATTGAATTTTATTTTAGCTCCAGCACCCACTTGACCCTCTTCTCCAAACAGATTTTGTATCAGAACATAATGAACTTTACTGGTAAGTTTTAATAATAAGGATTCTTACCTAAATGATCCCAAAGGATCTAGTCTCTGACCCCCCTCGTTTCTCACCTCCATACTGCCTCTCACATCATCCATACGCACATTTGTTTCTACATATATTTCTACATATATAAGGATGACACCCAATTCTACCTCGGCATCACCTCGCTCAACCCCTCCACTGTCTCTAAGTATCAGACTGAATATCCAACATCTCTAGCATTGGAGGAGCAGGAGCTTTGACTGCAATATTGAGAAGACCAAAGCCATTGCCTTCGATCCAACAAGCGCTGATCCCTCGCCACGGTTTCCATGTTCAATACCATTCACAACTCCTCAGTAACTGAAGCAGTCCACGCCAATGTGCAGCAAGACCTGGATAACATTCAGGTGGGACTGATCATAGACATAGAATTCACAGTTCAGAAGGAGGCCACCTGGCCCATTGTGTCCGCACCGACCCCTGGAACGAACACCCCACCCAACCCCTTTGGTCACTAAGGGCAATTTAGCATGGCCAATCCATCTGACCTGCACGTCTTTGGACTGTGGGAGGAAACCGGAGCTCCCGGAGGAAACCCAGGCAGACTCCACACAGACAGCGACTCTAACTGGGAATCGAACCTGGAGCTGTGAAGCGGCAGTGATGACCACTGTGCTAATGTGCCACCCCACGATAGCACAGCATCAAGTAAAATTCATGTTGGGCATGAATACTATTGGACATTTACCATCTGCCAACAGGACAGGAAGCTAACCATCTTCTCTTGACATTGTGGTGCATCCAAACGGATGGGGTAGAAGCTAGGAACAGGAGTAGGCCATCTGGCTCTTCAAGCCTGTTCAACCATCAGTATAATCATGGCAGATCCTCAGTCTCAATGTCATTATTCCGGCTTTCTCCCCATTTACCTTGATGTCATTAAAATCTAAAAATCTATCTCTTTCCTGAATATATTCGATGATTTGCGCCTCCACAACCTTCTCTACCTGTTTGAAGCAATTTTTCCTCATCTCAAACTGCCTCCATTTAGCTCCTCAACCAGGGAAAACATCCTTCCTGCATCTAGTCTGTCCAGCCCTGTTAGAATTTTATAAGTTTCAATCGGATCTGCTCTCACCCTCTAAATTCCAGTAAATGCAGGCCCAATGGAACCAATCGCTCCTCATAGGACAGTTCCACCAACCCCATATCAGCCTAGTGAAACTCCACTGCATTCCCTCGATGGCAAGTGTGTCCTTTGTTAGATAGGGAGGCCAAAACTGCATGCAATACTCCAGGTGAGGGCTAACCAATGCCTTGCATAACTGCAGTAAGACTTATGAAGTCAAGTTCTCTTGCATTGAAGGCCAACAAACCATTTCCTTTCGAGTTGGCTGCTGCACTTTCATTGACTGGTGTATAAGGGCACCCAGATCCCTTTCTACATCGATATTTCCACATAGATCACCATTTCAATAATACTCTTCCTTTCTGTTTTTCACAGCAAAGTGCATTATTTCACATTTCGCCACGATGTATCATCTGCCAGATGTCACTATATATCTCGTGAACAGCTGGGGCCCATTTTCTTGAATGTGTCCACACAAAGTAACGTGCAAGGTTTTTCAATATGTCCTACTGATTTGTCTTTCCCTTGCAGGATTTTCTTGTGCACTATGCTTGTCACACATTCTGACCTCCTTTATTAATGTTTAATAACCCACTGTAACATGGTTGCAGGAGGACTGGGATTTAAATATCCACGGGTACTTATTACACAGGTTGGAACAGGCGATGGAGCTGCTTTTTAAAAAATATATATATTTTTATTCTCCTTCACATTTTCTCCCGAATTTATACCCACCAACAATAAACAATAATCAGCAACAAATATGTCAATCCCCATAACAATAACAACAATCCCATCCTCTCTCCAACCCCCAAACATCAGCCCGCATGACAAAAAGGAATCCGGGATTACCCATAGTCACCCTTAATACACACAGAACCCCCCCAACTAATGTTCGATGTTATCCAGTTCTTGAAAGTGCATAATGAATAATGCCCATGACTTGTAGAGTCCTTCCCCTCAGTTCAAACCTAAGTATTCCAACAGGTCCCCCCGCCACGCCAGGGCACAGGGTGGAGAGGCTTCTCTCCACCCCAGCAGGATCTGCCTTCGGGCGATCAACGAGGCGAAGGCTACGATATCTGCCTCCGCCCCGTTTCCAACCCTGGCCAATCCGACACCCCGAATATGGCCTCCCGGGGACCCGGGTCCAGTTTCAAGTGCACCACCTTGGAAATTACCCTAAAAATCTCTTTGCAGTACTCCCCTAGCTTTGGACAGGACCAAAACATATGAACGTGATTAGCACCCCCCCCCATCCTCGCCTTCGTGAGGTGTGCTCTGTATACCACCTTCAGCTGTATCAGCCCCAACCTCGCACATGAGGTGGAGGCATTTACTCTCCGGAGCACCTCACACCACCTCTATAACCTCTCCCAGCTCTTCCTCCCACTTTGCTTTGATCCCTTCCAGTGGTGCCTTATCCTCTTCCAAATAGCTCCATACACTGCTGACACTACCCCCTTCTCCAGTCCCCTTGTCGTCAGCACCTCCTCCAGCAATGTGGAGGCCGGTTCCTCCGGGAAGCTCTGTATCTCCTTTCTGGCAAAATCTCGAACCTGCATGTAGCTAAACATTTCTCCCTGCTCCAGCCCATACTTTGCTTCTAGCTCCCTCAATCCTGCAAACCGACCCCTCAGAAACAAATCCTTTAGCATCTTTATCCCCTTCTCTTCCCATTTCCGAAATCTTCCATGCCACCTCCCTGGCTCAAATCTATGGTTCCCCCGAATCAGCATATTCCTTGACTTTGCCCCCAACCCGACTGCCTCCAGATTTTCAATGAAGCTATTATTACCAGACTCCCAGAGTATTTCCTCGGAGCTATCGGGAACGGCTCTGTTGCTAGTGCTTTCAGCCCTGACCCCCTGCACAAACTGTCCACCATTCTGACCCACTGGGAATCAGCCCCTCTGATCCAGCCCTGCACCTTCTCCACATTCACCGCCCAGTAGTAGTACATCCGGTTCGGGAGACCCAAATTCCCTGCCTGCCTTCCCCTCTGTAGCAGCACCTTTCTCACTCTGGCCACCTTCCCTCCCGATATGAACAAGTTAATCCTTCGCTCAATCTCCCTGAAAAAAGCCTTTGGCAGGAAAATCGGTAGGCATTGAAAAATAAACAGAAATCGCAGCAACACATTCATTTTGCCCGCCTGCACCCGACCCGCCAGTGACAGAGGGAGACCATCCCAACTTGCCAGATCGGCTTTCACACTCCCCACAAAACTAGTGATATTGTACCTGCGAAGCCTCCCCCACTCCTGGGCAACCTGCAGCCCCCCATTCCCGGCCGAGACACCACAAAATACTCACTCTTGTCCAGGTTCAGCTTGTACCTCGAGAAAGACCCAAATACTCGCAGTAGCTCCAATAGTACCCCTATCGACACACTCGCGTCCGACACATACAGCAGCAAATTGTCGGCATACAAGGGCACCCTGTGCTCTATCCACCCCGCACTATTCCTTTCCATGCACCCGAACTTCTTAATGCGATGGCCAACGGCTCAATCGCAAGTGCAAACAGCAGGGGGGACATAGGACATCCCTGCCTGTCCCACGGTGGAGAGAAAAGTATCTCGAGCTGATGTTGTTTGTCTCCTTCGGCTCATTATATAATAGCTTTACCCAGTTCACAAATCTTGGTCCAATCCCAAACTGCTCCAGAACTGCCATCAAGTATCCCCATTCTACCCTGTCAAATGCCTTCTTGGCGTCCAATGCCACAACCACCTCTTTCCTTCCTTTCCGCCGGTGGCATAATGATGTTCGAAACCCTCAACGTTCGAAAAAAGCTGCCTCCCTCTCACGAAGCCCGTCTGATCCTCACCTATCACCTTCGGGAGGCACTCCTACCCGCCAGTACCTTCACCAATATTTTTGCGTCCACATTCAGAAGTGATATGGGCCTATACGACCCACACTCCGTCGGATCCTTATCTTTTTTTAGCAACAGTAAAATTGATGCCTGCCCCAAGGTTTGTGGCAATACCCCCTTCCCTATCACCTCTTCAAATATCCCCACCATCAGGGGTGCCAGCTCATCCTTGAATTTTTTATAATATTCCACTGGAAACCCATCCGGCCCTGCCACCTTCCCCGACTGCATCCTCCCAATCACATCTTTTATCTCCTGCTCCACTATTGCTTCTTCAAATGTCCCCATCCCCTGGCCTCGGTTACTCCAACTCATCTAGAAATTCCTGTATCTTGCTGTCTCTCCCGGGTGGCTCTGAACTGTCCAACCTCTAATAAAACTCCTCAAAAACCTTGTTAATCAGCTCCGGGGCCAACACCAACTTCCCTGCCCTATCCCTCACCTGGATAATTTCCCTTGCCACTGCTTCTCTCTGGAGCTGACCTGCTAACATACCCCCTACCTTATCTCCATGTTCATAAACTGCACCCCTTGCTCGTCTCAGTTGGCGCACCGCCTTCCTGGTGGACAGGCGGTTAAAGCTCGCCTGTAGTTCCTTCCTCTTTTTTTTTCCAGCTGAGATGGAGCTGCTTTATTGGTTAAAGATGACATCAAGGCTGTATTAAGAAATTATAGTGGCACTAAGGGCCAAGATGTTGAATCGATCTGGTTGGAAATAAAAAACAAGGGACAAAACTCTAGGAGTAATTTACAGGCCCTTGAGCAATACTTCCAAAGTGGGCCATAGTATAAACCAAGAAATAATGAGGGCCTGTGAGAAGGGCACAACGGTAATCATGGGTGATTATAACATGCATATTGACTGGACTAATCAAATTGGCATGGGAGATTTCATAGAATGCATGGGGGATTGTTTCTTAGAGCAATATGTCATGGAGCCAACCAAGGAGCAGGCTATTTAGGATTTAATATTGCGTAACAAAGGGTTGATAAATAGTCTTGTCATTAAGGATCCTCTTGGAAGGAGTGATCATAGCATGCTAGAATTTCAAATTCAGATTGAGTGCGTTTTAGCATTGAGCAGAGGCAATATACAGGCCTGAAGAAAGAGTTAGCACAAGTAGGCTGGGCACAAATAATTGTGGGTAGTACAGTTGAGGAACAAAGGTGGATGTTCAGGGAGATATTAACACAATGTATATTCCTGAGAGAAAGAGGAATTGTAAAAGGGAGAACGTTCCATGGCTGAGCAAGGAAGTCAAACAGGACATAAAAGGCAAAAATAGAAGATACCATTAGGTAAACTGGTGGATTGGGAGAATTTGGGGGTCAACAAAAAGATATTAACAAAAAAGCTAAGATGAACTATGAAAGGAAACTAGCAGGGGCAGCAGGGTAGCATGGTGGTTAGCATAAATGCTTCACAGCTCCAGGGTCCCAGGTTCGATTCCCGGCTGGGTCACTGTCTGTGTGGAGTCTGCACGTCCTCCCCCTGTGTGCGTGGGTTTCCTCCGGGTGCTCCGGTTTCCTCCCACAGTCCAAAGATGTGCGGGTTAGGTGGATTGGCCATGCTAAATTGCCCGTAGTGTCCTAATAAAAGTAAGATTAAGGGGGGGGGGGTTGTTGGGTTACGGGTATAGGGTGGATACGTGGGTTTGAGTAGGGCGATCATGGCTCGGCACAACATTGAGGGCTGAAGGGCCTGTTCTGTACTGTTCTATGTACTGTTCTATGTACTGTTCTATGTACTGTTCTATGTTCTATGAAAACATAAACACTGATACAAAGAGCTTCTATAAGTATTTAAAGAGGAAGAGAATAGCTAAAGTAAATGTTGGCCCTTTAGTGGACAATACTGGTGAGGTAATAATGGGGAACACAGATGGCAGAGGCACTAAACCAATATTTTGCCTCTGTCTTCACGGTAGAGATTAACTATTTTCCAAGAACTGCAGTTAATGCAGAGGAATCTAGTGCAAAACCATCACTAGGGAGAAGCTATTGAATAAACTAATGTGACTAAAGGCAGATAAGTCTCCAGGACCTAATAGCTTGCACCTATGGGTATTCAAGGAGGTGGCAGCAGAGATAGTGGATGCATTGGTTATGATATTTCAGAACTCCCTGGATTGTAGAACGGTCCCAGTGGATTGGAAGCAAGCTAATGTGACGCCCCTATTCAAAAAGAGGGAGAGACAAAAAGTAGGAAACAATAGACCGGTTAGTTTGACCTCTGTGGTGGGGAAGTTGCTGGAATCAATCATTAAGGAGGAGACGACTGAACATTTTGAAAGAAAGCTCAATCCACCATTGTCGGCATGGTTTATAAGTCATGCTTGAAAAACTTGCTTGAGTCTTTTGAGAACGTAAGGTGGATAAGGGGGAGTTTGTGGATATGATGTATCTAGACTTCCAGAGGCATTTGACAAGTTGCTGGATGAAAGATTGATCCAGAAGATGAGATCGTTGGGGGAAGAATACTGGATTGGATTGAGGATTGGCTGACTGGCAGAAAGCAAAGGGTCGGGTTAAATGGGTCCTTCTCTGGCTGGCGAACTAACTAGTGGGGTGCCGCAGGGGCCAGTCGTCGGACCTCCACTGTTTGAAATCTATATGAATGATCTGCAAGCAGGGACAGCATGTAACATGGCAAAATTTGAGGATCATATTAAAGTAGATGGGAAAGCAGGCAGTGAAGAGGAGACACAGATTTTGCAGACTGATATGGATAGGCTAGGAGATTGGACCAAAAATTTGGCAGATAGAGTTTAATGTGGATCAGTGGGAGGTTATCCATTTTGGCCAAAAAAATAGTCGGGCAAATCATAAATGGTAAACAGATTCAAAATGGGTCTGGGCAGAGGGATCAGGGTGTCTTTGTTCATGAATCGCAGAAAGTCAGGATGCAGGTACAGCATGTAATAAGCAAGGCGACTCGAATGTTAGCGTGTCTGCAAAAGGACTGGAGTATAAAAGAAGTGTTGCTGCAATTGTATAGGGTGTTGGTGAGACCGCATCTGGCATGCTGGAATCCATAGAACTTAGCCTAGCATATTGATGATAACGGGGAGTGAACCCAAGGATGCAGAGCAATGCGAGTTCCAGGGTACAAGGGAGACCATCCAGGGGAGGGGGGGGGGGGGGGGGGGGGGGGGAGAAAGAGAGAGAGAGAGCTGGGGGGAGAGTCCTGGGAGGTGGGGAAAGAGACTCCAGGAGAGAACAGGAACAGACTTTATGGGCATAGCTGGGCCTGGAAGTTCCCTGACTCTGTTTTTAGCACACAGTAATTGCACACAGTAATTGCATTCACTACATTTTAAGATATCAGCACTCCTATAGATTATAAAAATGAGAGGAGAGCTTGCCAAATCCTTTAAAACATGTCGAGCAGTCAGAAATTGGGCATATAGTTCTAAATGTTTCAATTGGGACTTGTGGCTCTAGTCCCAGTGGTGTCTCCATGCTGACTCCTTCCTATGGTGAAGTTGCTGTATTCATATTTTGGGTTGCCTATTGAGAATCTTAAATTTTTGTTAATTGCTACGAAAACTGGTATTGGATCATGATTCTGAGAATGCCCTGAGTTGTGGAATACTGTATTTGCTTTCAGGTTGTACACTCCATTCACCGAAGACACAGACACCATTGGAGAGCGAGCTGTAAACTCCATATTGAATGCCCTCATTATGATCAGTGTCATTGTTGTAATGACATTAATTCTTGTCCTTCTCTACAAGTACAGGTGCTACAAGGTATGTGTTCACAGGTTCAAGACTCGTATATTTTGCCCAGACCTTTGTTCATGTAAATTTCTGACTTCCCCTTTTCCAGTGATTCATGGAATAACCAAAAATAAGATTGCAGCACCTTTGGAGAAGTGGGTAAAATAGTTCTCCTGCACAATTAAGCTCTAACTTCTAAGTTAATGTTTCTCTGTTCTGTATCATTTCAACATCTCTTCCCCCTGTCCAGGAAATGTTGACATTGTCAGCAAATGTTGTTGTTTCACAGCCCCCAAATATCTATAGACTAAACAAGTGGCCTTGGCTCTGGTCTCAGTGGCGCCTCCATCTTGACTCCTTCCCACGGTGAAGTTGCTTTATTCATATTTTGCTTTCTCTGGTTTAGCCAACTTCTAGTCCACTTCAAAACTTTTCTTCAATCCTAATTTGTCTACAGCTCTTCAGATTCTTGCAAACGAATTGCTTAGGCATTTGCTGAAATTTTTTTTTTTTAAATTCAAATTAAAGAATTTCCCCTGTCCACCAGGTTAGTCATTTCCTCATTGAACTCCTTTGTTCTGCAAATCCATCCTGATCCCCCTTATAAACCATTTAATGTTGCAGGAGCCAGGGAGGAAAAAGCAACATCTCAAAGACAGTAATATCTATTTGCTGGTGTGAATAGGAATAATAGGATGAAATATGTTAACGTATGGTTGGAGAGATGGTGCAGAAAGGAGGAACCTGAACCTAATTTAAAATCCGCCTGAGCAGGGGGAAATTTATTCAAAACACGCCACCACTTTCAGGGCAGTAAATGATTGGCAGAAAATGCTAATCTTGCAAACTGCTCCCATCCTAGGCAAAATAAGATTCAACTTCTGAGAAGAAAGAAGAAATGGGGTACTGCCACGAGTACTGAGGAAAAAGGGAGCTGTTCCATTGAGATATACTCCAGTTATACCTGCTTGGGATCAGATTTTTGGCAAATGGTATAATCATGGCTGTGGATAGGGGTTTAAACAAAAGGAAAGGGGGTGGCAGATGCAGAGAGATTTAGAAATCTAAAGAAAGTTGCAGCACTAAGAAGTTTAGGGATTTTGATAAAGACGAGCAGAGTGGGACAGGAAGAGGCTACGTTTTAACAATAATAGCATCAGCAAATAAGGGCTCTGCAAGAACAGTAGTTTATAGGGGGAAAAGGCTCTTTAGCACCACAAAGCATTTGTGGCAAATTGGTGAACTCATGGTACAAATAGAAATAAATTGTTTAGACATAGTCACCATTAAAAGGACATGGTTACAAGGTGATGCAGGTTCAAGAAATATTCCAGAATACACAATATTTAGAAATGAGAGACAGAATGGAAAAGGAGAAGTAACCCTGATAGTACCAGGTGACATACAGACCGTAGTAAGAAAGTACCTTGATGTGGAGGGTGGCGATTAGGAATGACATGTCGGGCTGCACGGTGGCACAGTGGTTAGCAATGCTGCCTCACGGCACCAGGGAGCCAGGTTCAATTATGGCCTTGGGTGATTGTCTGAGTGGTGTTTGTACTTTCTCCTTTGTCTGCGTGGGTCTCGTCCGGGTGCTCCGGTTTCCTCCCACAGTCCAAAGATGTACAGGTATAGTGGATTGGCCATGCTATTGCCCCTTAGTCTCCAAAAGGTTACAGTGGGGTTACTTGATTACGGGGATAGGGTGGAGGTGTGGTCTTAAGTAGGGTGCTCTTCCAGTGGGTTGAACAAAGAACAAAAAGTACAGCATAGTGCTTAGGCCCTCCAAGCCTGCGCCAACCATGCTGCCCGTCTAAACTAAAATCTACACTTCTGAGGTCCGTATCCTTCTATTCCCATCCTATTCATGTATTTGTCAAGGTGCCCCTTAAACATTACTATCGACCCTGCTTCCACCATTACCACCTCTGGCAGCGAGTTCCAGGCACCCACTACCCTCTCTGTAAAAAGAAAAAAAAAACTTACCTAGTACACCTCCTCTAAACCTTGCCCCTCGCACCTTTAAACCTATGCCCCCTAGTAATTGACTCCTCTACTCTGGGAAAAAGTCTGACTATCCACTCTGTCTATGCCCCTCATCATTTTGTAGACCTCTATCAGGTCGCCCCTCAACCTCCTTTGTTTCAGTGAGAACAAACCAAGTTTATCCAACCTCTCCTCGTAGCTAATGCCCTCCATACCAGCCAACATCCTAGTAAATCTCTTCTGCACCCTCTCTAAAGCCTTCACATCTTATTGGTAGTGTGGCGACCAGAATTGAACACTATACTCCCAAGTGTTGCCTAACTAAGGTTCTATACAGCTGCAACATGACTTGCTAATTTTTATACCTTCATATGCCTTCTTGACTACCTTCTCCACCTGTGTTGCCCCTTTCAGTGACCTGTGGATCTGTACACCTAGATCTCTCTGACTTTCAATACTCTTGAGGGTTCTACCATTCACTGTATATTACCTACCTGTATTACACCTTCCAAAATGGATTACCTGACATTTGTCTGGATTTAAACTCCATCTGCCATCTCTTTGCCCAAGTCTCCAAACGATCTAAATCCTGCAAAATCCCCTTGACAGTCCTCATTGCTATCTGCAATTCCACCAACCTTTGTGTTGTCTGCAAATTTACTATTCAGACCAGTTACATTTTCATAGAATTTACAGTGCAGAAGGAGGCCATTCAACCCATTGAGTCTGCACCGGCTCTTGGAAAGAGCACCCTACCCAAGGGTCAACAACTCCACCCTATCCCCATAACCCAGTAACCCCACCCAACACTAAGGGCAATTTTGGACTCTTAAGGGCAATTTATCATGGCCAATCCACCTAACCTGCACATCTTTGGACTGTGGGAGGAAACCAGAGCACCCGGAGGAAACCCACACACACGCGGGGAGGCTGTGCAGACTCCGCACAGACAGTGACCCAAGCCGGAATCGAACCTGGGGCCCTGGAGCTGTGAAGCAATTATGCTATCCACAATGCTCCAAATTTTCCTCCAAATCATAGAACATAGAACAGTACAGCACAGAACAGGCCCTTCGGCCCTCGATGTTGTGCCGAGCAATGATCACCCTACTTAAACCCACGTAACCCGTATACCCGTAACCCAACAATCCCCCCATTAACCTTACACTACGGGCAATTTAGCATGGCCAATCCACCTAACCCGCACATCTTTGGACTGTGGGAGGAAACCGGAGCACCCGGAGGAAACCCACGCACACACGGGGAGGACGTGCAGACTCCACACAGACAGTGACCCAGCCAGGAATCGAACCTGGGACCCTGGAGCTGTGAAGCATTGATGCTAACCACCATGCTACCGTGAGGCCCATATATACACACTACGAACAGCCAAGGTCCCAGCACTGATCCCTGCGGAACACCACTAGTCACAGCTCTCCAATCAGAAAAGCACCCTTCCATTGCTGCTACTCTGCCTTCTATGACTTAGCCAGTTCTGTATCCATATTGCCAGCTCACCTCTGATCCCGTGTGACTTCACCTTTTGTACCAGTCTGCCATGAGGGACCTTGTCAAAGGCCTTGGTGCAGACTCGATAGGCCGAATGGCCTCCTCCTGCACTGTAACTTCTATGATTCTAGAATGAACAAAGGGAAATTACAGCACAAAAACAGGCCCTTAGGCCCTCGAAGCCTGCGCCAATCCAGATCCTCTATCTAAAACTGTCGCCTATTTTCTAAGGATCTGTATCCCCCTGCTCCCTGCCCATTCATGTATCTGTCAAGATGCATCTTAAATGACGCTATCGTGCCCGCCTCTACCACCTCCGCCGGCAATGTGTTCCAGGCACACACCACCCTCTGCGTAAAGAACTTTCCACGCATATCTCCCTGAGACTTTTCTCCTCTCGCCTTTAACTCGTGACCCCTAGTAATTTAGTCCCCCACTCTTGGTGGGGGGGGAAGAAGAAAAGAAAGCTTCTTGCTATCCACCCTGTCTATACCTCTCATGATTTTGGAGACCTCAACCTCTGTCTTTCTAATGAAAATAATCCTAATCTACTGAACCTCTCTTCATAGCTAGCGCCCTCCATACCAGGAAACATCCTGGTGAACCTCTTCTGCACCTTCTCCAAAGCATCCACATCCTTTTGGTAATGTGGCGACCAGAACTGTACACAGTATTCCAAATGTGGCTGAACTAAACAAGAGAACACATCCAACTGAGGGCAGATAGGTCCTTGGCTTAAAATCATCTTTATAAAAAGCACAGCTCTTCTGCAATCTTGCAGTAGACTGTCAATCAAAATTTAGTGCACCAGTCCATGAACTGGTCCAGATGGGTAGCACCTCTCGCCTCTTAAGAGACCAAACTGGTCATAGCCGCTAAATCACAGTATGCAGACACCCTTATAATTCACAAGCTATCTGAAGAGGAACTCTGCCCTTTTAGGCTGGTTTAGCTCATTGGGCTAGACAGCTGGTTTGTAATGCAAATCAAGGCCAGCAATGCAGGTTCAATTCCCGTACCGGCCTCCCCAAACAGGTGCCGGAATGTGGCGACTGGGGACTTTTTGCAGTAACTTCATACTTGTGACAAGAAAAGATTATTATTATTATTTACTATCATGTCATGGGGATCAAAACCAAATTGTATTTCTAACAATTAATGTGGCCCTTTGGAGGGCAAAAATCAGCCAAGCTTTTTCATGCCTGAAGCCTTATTTTTGGTCTTATTTAAACAGGTCATTCACGGATGGCTAATAATCTCATCACTCTTGCTGCTTTTCTTTTTCTCATTCATCTATTTGGGGTAAGTTCAAACTTTTTTTCTTAAAGGTGTATCTGCACTTGTGTTTTATTTAATTGTTTGTCTGCCACAAATCCTGATGCCATTTCACTAATTGGAGGCATTATCAATTGTGATGAGGATAATCTTGAACATCCAAAGGACATAGACATATTGGTGGATTGGGCAGATCAGTGGCAGATGAAATTCAAAGTATCAGTGTGAGGTGAGTCATTTTGGTAGCAAGAATGTTGAGAGACGGTGCAAAATTTTATTTTGAAAATATTTTCGGATTTTAACATTTTATACATAAAACAATGCAGAACACCAGAAACCACCCCCAGTCCACCAATCAACACCCCAATAACTAACACCCCCACTCCCTAGCAGCTGACAATAACAAGCTTTTCTCTCTACCCCAATCTTGCACCACCTCGCCCTTCGCCAGCCACTGCCACTCCTACTTTGCCTCCCTATTTACATGTGCCTTAAACGAGATGATGTCACCCCTTACCACACTGGCGAGACTTGCCCATTCTTATTGAACCCTACATAATCATCAATCACCTTTCCCATCCTCACAGAACTCGGATCTGCAAACTGCCGCATATCCAACCTCTGTGCAGGCCCCTTCTTAAGGACCACATCCACCAAATGCTGAGCATGATCTGAAGTGACAATCGCTGAGTGGTCAGCTTTCCTCACCCCTCAATGAGCACACGCGCGCCCCTCCCCGTGCATTCTATCATAGCCCAAGTAGAACATCTAACTCACATAACCCTCCGGAAACCTAACCTGGTCCTTCACCCTCAAATGCGCATCATCGGCTCTCACGGTCTTTAAATGTGAGAAAACCCCTGCTTCACTGGTCCATCCAACCCTAGCACGTTCTATGCTGTCATTCGGAATGGAAGTCCCTCGCCCCACCCCATGAGCAAGCCCTACCCCGTAGTCCCCATCAGACAACTTACCCCTTTTCCCCCACACCCTTTTTCCCCCAGAAACCCCCAACCACTTCTCTCTGCATACTCCCCATCTCTTCTCCCCCCCCCCCCCCCCCCAAAACCATTCACACCTCCCCGACCATTCAAAACCTGTCCACATACGCTCGGCTGGACACAGCCCCTCCTGCCCCCCCCCCCCCCCCAACTTGCTCCTGTTCACTAACCAACTTAATTTGGCTAGTGAGGTAGCCCCTGCCAGAGTCCCCTCCCCCACATACCTAGTACAAAAAACAGAATAAAACCACCTCCCACACCCAGCCAATCTGAACAACGAAAGATGATAAACCCCAAACCAAGTGGAGAAAACCCCAGCACATTATCCCAACGTCCACAAACCATCCCCTCCCATATGAAAACCAAGTCCAAACTCTGTTCAGTCCCAATTCTTCAGTGCTCACGAGTGCCTCCACCGTCTCAAAGTAATAGTCCTTGGAGCTATCTGTAACACACAACTTTGCAGGGTAAACCACCCCAAACCGCACATTACTCAGTAAAGCACTGCCTCAGCCCTGTTGAAGACTGCCTGATGTCTTGCCAGCTCCACAGTGACGTTTTAGTATATTCAGATAACAACTGCCTTCCCAACTCGAGTTCTTGCTTGACCCATCTCAGCACCGTCTCCTTCCTCTGATCGCTGTGAAAACAGACTATCACAGCTCTTTGTGTTCGCCTTTGGTTTCGGCCGAAGCGACCAATGGGCCCTATTCAGCTCGGAGGGAGGTGTTTTTCTCCTCCTCCTCCCAACAACTGGGAGAACATCTCCGAAAGGTACTCTGTTGGCCTTTAGCCCTCCAGCCCCTCAGGCAGTCCCATGATCAAAAGATTCTGCCACTGCGACCTGTTCTCCAGGTCCTCCACTTTGGCTCTCAGCCCCATGTTGCTCTCCACCTTCCGCAGCTCCTCTCCCATCGAGGCAAGCTGGTCACTGTGCTGCGACAATGCTTCCCCCACCCTCTTCAACAGCTCTCCTTTCTCCTGCAATGCCGTCTACATCTTTCCAAGAGTCTCTCTTACTGGGGCCACCATATCGTCCACCAACTGTCCAGTATACCCATCTCCTTCCCATGCCCCTCAGAATGCTTAGCAAACTGCCACTCAAAATCCTCCTCCATCAGGGGCTCCATTAGGGCAGCACGGTAGCATAGTGGATAGCACAATCGCTTCACAGCTCCAGGGTCCCAGGTTCAATTCCGGCTTGGGTCACTGTCTGTGCGGAGTCTGCACACCCTCCCCGTGTGTGCGTGGGTTTCCTCCGGGTGCTCCGGTTTCCTCCCACAGTCCAAAGATGTGCGGGTTAGGTGGATTGGCCATGCTAAATTGCCCTTCGTGTCCAAAATTGCCCTTAGTGTTGGGTGGGGTTACTGAGTTATGGGGATAGGGTGGAGGTGTTGACCTTGGGTAGGGGGTAGGGTGCTCTTTCCAAGAGCCGATGCAGACTCGATGGGCCGAATGGCCTCCTGCACTGTAAATTCTATGTATCACCTCGGCCAGCGTGTCCACCGTAAATGGGTGCAGCCCCACCCGGCAAGCTTGCTCCCGCCATCTTTCCTCCCACTGAACTCGGCACTGAACCTGAGCTCTCTGGCTGACTAGCCCTCGTTCTGTTTTGTCCCATATTCTTCCATTGGGCTTTCGACATCCTCTCAACTTTACTGAGGACCAATCATTTCCCCGCAAATCATAGCATCATAAAATTTGCAGTACAAAAGGAGGCCATTTGGCCCATCCAGTCTGCACCCGCCCTTGGAAAGAGTACCCTACTTGTGCCTCCACTCTATCCCTGTAACCCAACCTAACCTTTTAGACATTAAAGGGCAAGTTAGCAAGGCCATCCACCCAACCTGCACGTCTTTGGACTGTAGGAGAAAACTGGGGTACCCGGAGGAAACCCACACAGACACGGGGAGAAAGTGCAAACTCCACACAGATAGTGGCCCAAGGCCAGAATTGAACCTGGGTCCCTGGAGCTGTGAGGCAGCAGTGCTAACCACGGTGCCACCCTCTTGGACTACAGTGGTTCAAGAAGGCAGTTCATCGGGTCACAAGTGGATAGCACTGTGGCTTCACAGTGCCAGGGTCCCAGGTTCAACTCCCTGCTGGGTCACTGTCTGTGCGGAGTCTGCATATTCTTCTCGTGTCCGCATGGGTTTCCTCTGGGTGCTCCGGTTTCCTCCCACAATCCAAAGACGTGCAGGTTAGGTGCATTGGCTGTGCTAAATTGCCCTTGGTAACCAAAAAGATTAGATGGGGTTATTGCGTTATGGGGATAGGGTGGAAGTGAGGGCTTAAGTGGGTCGGTGCAGACTCGATGGGCCAAATGGCCTCCTTCTGCACTGTATGTTCTATGGTCACCATCACTTTCTCAATGGCAACTAGGGGCGGGCAATAAATGCTGGCTGAGGCAGTGACACCTGCATTCCATGAATTAATTTTTCTAAAATCATGACTGTCTGGACAGCCTAGATACAGAAAATCTGGACCTATTAGTGAATTGAGAATGAGACGGCACAATTTAAAGTAAGGACGTATACTATGAAAGCTCTGACACTGGGAAGTTCCGAAGAACAAAGGGAGCTTGGCGTGCTTGTCCATAGATCTCTGAAGGCAGGTTAATAAGGTGATGAAAAAGGCATATGGGACACTTGCCGTTGTCAATCGGGGCATAGATTCCAAAAGCCGGTGGCTATGATGGAGCTGTATAGAACTGAGGCCACAGCTGGAGTACTGTGTGCAATTCTGGTCACCACATTATAGGAAGGATGTGATTGCACTGGAGGAGGTGCAGAGAAGATTCACCAGCATGTTGCCTGGGATAGAAGTTACAAAGAGAAGTTGGATAGGCTTTGGTGGTTTTCTCTGGAGCAGAGAAGACTCGAGGGGTGACCTAATGAGATGCACAACATTGAGGGGTGCAGACAAGGTGGATAGGGAGCAGCTGTTCCCCTTAGTTGAAGGGTAGTTTTGAGGGGACACAATTTCAAAATGAGGGGTGGGTATTTTAGGGGGGGATTTGAGGAAAAGCTCTTTTACACAGTGGTGATGGTCTGGGATGCGCTGCCTGGAAGGGTGGTAGAGGCAGGGTGCCTCACATCATTTTAAAAAGTACCTGGATGAGTACTCGGCATGCCGGGCAAGTGCGGTTAGGTGGGAAGGTCTGGGTTTTTCATGCGTCGGTGCAGACTCAATGGGCTGAAAGGCCTCTTCTGCATTGTAGCATTCTGTGAATTGGCAAAAGAGACACGAGGAAAAGCTTTTTCATGCAGGGAGCAGTTGGGCTCTGGAAAGCACTGCGTGAGATTGTGGTGAAGGCAGGTTCAAGGTGTTCAAAATGGAATTACTGTTATCTGAAATGGGGCAATGTGCAGATTTATGGGGAGCATGCGGGGGAATTTCACTCTGTTTGATACGTGGAGAGTAGGTGAAGACACAACAGGCCAAATGGCGGCTTCATGTGCTGTAACTTTTGAAATTCTGTGATTCATTCAGTAAACCAAGGTTGTTTTGTATTTCTTCTGCAGAGAAGTCTTCAAAACCTACAACGTTGCCATGGATTACTTCACATTGGCTTTGGTGATCTGGAACTTTGGAGTGGTTGGGATGGTATGTATCCACTGGAAGGGGCCACTTCGACTCCAGCAGGCCTACCTAATCATGATCAGCGCTTTGATGGCTCTGGTTTTCATCAAATACCTCCCAGAATGGACTGCCTGGCTAATTCTGGCTGTGATTTCAATATATGGTAAGATCCATTAATGAGAGTTCATGCTTGTATTTTGCCATGGGCTGCTGATCAGAGAAGTTAAGTCCCATTTACTCAGTCTTGGAGAGGGAGGGTTGTGACGGAGTGAATGTGATGTGTTTTGTAACTGCAGATTGGTGACTTAAATCTAAAAGCTTTAGGTTTTTGTGGAACCCAGTGGCTCTGATCACTTGTGGTAAGTAAGGAAAAATGTAACTTGTGGAAACCTGCCCTTCCATGGGCCAGGTATTAAATACTCATCTGTACAAATTAAATCCTGCTGATTGTGCATCTGCATAAATCAGCTTGTTCTCTTAAACTTCCCTCAAGTTAGTTGCTACCCTAAAGGTGGATTGGGTGTCAATCTGCAAGTCCATTTCTGGAATTTTCTGGCGCTACAAGTTGTATCAACTTAGTCCCAAAGTCTTAAACGTGGTTCATGTACACAAATTTATTTGGAAATACAAGACCAAATTCTACATAGTTCTGTTTTAAGACTGGTCTTTAAATACAAAAATTGTATTCTTCCAGTGAACAGATTAGTCAATAGTGTCACTTTGCTACTTGTAAGACCTTGCTATTTTGGCTGCTGCATTTCCTACAATAGTGACTGCACTTTAAAAATAATTTGGGACGTCCGGAGTAGAAATCTGCTTTATAAGTGCACGTTTGTTCTTCCGTCCTCTAATCTAATGAGGCCAGATTAATGATGTGTGGATTTTTTCCCAAGACAACTTTTTTTTTTACCCCCTCCCTCTTTTCATGCACACAAAATAAGTGGAAGAAGGCTCCAAGTAAACATGGGAATAAAGTAAATACTTTTTTCTCTATACCTTGCATGTATATCAGAATCTAACCTGAAATGAAAGCTATAAATCTGACCGTTAACCCAATCCATGCCGATAGGTGAGGTATTAAGTGAGCATTATGCATCTCTGGATTTCCACCACATCTGGGGTGAAATTCTTTTCCCTCATCCCCTCTAAATCTCCTGCCCTTGTCTTAAATCCATTCTCCTGGTTATTTAACCTCTACTAAGAGGAAAAATGTCTTCCTATCTACACTCCTAATCGGGTTGTTCTTCCCACCCCCCCCACCCCCAACCTTCTCTGCCCTAAGGAAAACAACCCCAGCCTAACCAACCTCTCTTCAGTGCAGGAACGCTCCAGCCAGGCAACATCTTGGTGAATCTCCTTTGTACCCTCTTCCTGTGTAAAAGGTGCTTTATAAATGTCCGTTGTAATTGACTTGATCCTAGAGCAGTTTCTTATCCAGTGAAAATCCACTCTTATTTCATTGGTGCGTTGTTTCCAGAGAACCGAGATGAACAAAGAAATGTACATCTTTCAACAGCAGTGCTTTTTATTTCAGCAAAATCCCCAAGGCAAGCTAAAGTGTTTAAATCCCTTTTTGACAATGTGGAATGTTCACTTTTATTATTGGATTTAGGTATTGTCCCAATATAGCAGGTGGGCTTTTGCTAATGCAGTTTGAATGTTCTACATAATGGATGCTAAATTCATTCAACCTCTTGGTGCTTAAGGTCCTGAAGAGGTTAGGATTCCTAACCTCATTAGCTGTTAAGGACTGATCTAAAATAGGATAATTTATTGAAATGGAAACCAGCAGTTGATCTGTTTCACTAGGGCTAATTGGAGCTGCCAAAAGTTTGTTTATGGGAGTTGAATGGTAGCCAATCAAATGTAGGCAGTGCTCATGATGTAAATGTGAAGAATGTAAGTTTTATGCTGGGTTTCTTTTTGTTGCCGCCTTTAAGGAAGCATTCTGTGTGGTTCCCCAGTCTTAATGGACTTATGGCACTAAATTGGCACTTTGGAATAAATTAATGTCAACATTTTGCCATAAAAGATAGTAATTCTTGATGAGATCTTGGACTGTGAAGACAAGGAGGATATTATCCTCTGGAAGCCCACTGCAGTAAGAACACTATTCACGACGCCCTATGCTGCTTTTGTTTGGCCTTTGTTCAGCACTGTAACCAATCACTATTTGCTGATGTACAATTTATCAATGTACTCTGTCAATTATTCTTTTTTTGTTTACTCTGTACGTTCCCTTGGCTGCAGAAAAATACTTTTCACTTCATGTGACAATAAATATCAATCAATGAAAAGTGATGTGATGGAGGGCAGGCTTTTTTTGAATTTCCCTTTCATATCATGTTCAAGGCGATAGTTACCCACATCCCCCACTCACTAACTGACCTTTAATTTGAGTCATAGAAAATAATTGGCAACCAAGTTGATGCTTTTTGTACTTGAATATGACAATCACTGTGCATTTACTCATTCGGCCACAATATGGGAAGCATGGAGGGTTAATGGGGGTTTTGTTTTACTATTTTGTACTCTGAGCAGTGCCCCTTTGGAACCTGGCTCTTGGGTGGTTTCTGGCAAGGTGGGGCAGGTAAACTTCGTATATTATACTCATGACAAGGAAAGTGAGCTTAAATGAGGTGGAGTAGCTTAGTGCTATTGCATGTGCATGATCACTCATTGTTCTTGGAATATGAACACCGCTGGCAGTTTTTATTGTCAATGCCTAAATTCTCTGAGGGCATCAAGAATTAACTACAGGATGGAGGATTAGGTGAACCAGCTTGAATGAGGGTGGCAGTTCTCTCCTTGATAGAAATTAGTAATCCAGTGAGATTTCTACAACAATCCAGGAGTTTCATGACCAATTTTTTAATCTAATGCAAGCCCACAAATGACAAGTTACTAAATTTTGTTTCACAATTTGTCCTGATGGGATTTATGCCCAAAACCTTGATGTTTATTAAGGTTGCTTTGCAAAACGTCCATTGCAGTCATTTCACTGAAGCGGACAAGCCCAAACTAGTGTCTTAACGACTTGATTTTTGTGGTCAATGTTCTGAATTGTGGCAAATGTTCTGTGCTGAATTATTTAGCATGAGATTCAGTTTTAGGTTAACTCTCAACTTTTATAATTCTGTGAATCAAAACAATGTTCAGGAAAAGGTTTGACTGTCACTGGCTGCCAAATCAATTCCACCATTAAACCTAATTCTTCATCTGATGGGTTTACAAGAAAGCCAACTTATTCTGTCTGGTCAGTGTCTGCTGGAGCTTCCCTGCAGACTGCTCTGTGCCTAATCAATGTCAGCTGGAGCTCTGCCTCTTTAGGGAGTGAACCAATGGCAGATAAAGGCAATGTGTGCCTCAGGAAAAGATTTGTCCCAAATCAGGGTTTTTCAAACTCAGGGCCGCGTCCCGGTAAGTGTCGGGAGGGTTGTGAAGCAATCCGTTGTGGCGTTCCTGTTTTTTGCGGGAAGAAGACCCGAACAACTGCAACCGTCTTTAAGAATGCTGCTAGTGCACGATTGGTTGTGGTGTTTGGGGGCGGGGTGGTTCTAGGCTGGGTGCTGGTCGTCATGCCCTTGGATGGTAGGGAGCAGGGCTGATGGCCATCCACATGGGCGCACAATGCTAATGGTAGTGGCTCCAGATTGGAGCTCGGCTCTGCTGCTCTTTCTCTGCGCACAGCTCGGCACATCGCCGCCACCAATCGGCAGTATGTGACTTGCGGCTCCATGGTCAAACGTCCGCTTGCACTCCCACACTGAAGTACTAGTCAGGAAGTGGTCAGCAGTCTGTGACTGGCATGCATGCAGCTACTGAACAGTGAGGGGGAAGCCAGGCCAGGTTTATCAGCCAGGAATACTGATCAAACGAGGCCAGTCAAAACTGCTATCACAAGTCTACACTGGAAGAAACCTACACAGTTGTCATTTTGTGTCGCCACTCTCTGGAAGCCAGGAAGTAAGTGCTTTTGGTAAGAATGGAGAAGATAACACGGATATTTGGATAGTGCAATCAGTGGAACCAGTAAGAAATATTGTGATCTTGTGTTTGACAAGTTACTTCATCTTGTCTAAAGTCCTAGTTTGTAAAGTAAAAACAAGATCGTATTTCTTTTCTGTACTTGGTTAAATTTGTAAAGAAATGGGAATATATTTAAAACATGCACATGTTCAACTGAAATTGTTTTAATGTTCAGTAGTAAAAAGTCATAGATTTGGAAAAATCAGGTATCAGAAATAAAGTTCCAATTTAAATAAAAATGTCGGCCGCGACCGGCCTTGACGAATGATGGAGTCTTTTCGCCAGATGTAGCGTTAGATAGGTCACATACCTGGCAGGTACACTGACGCCATATGCCCATGCTTTGGGTGTGAAATGGAAGTGAGATTCTTCCATTTTATAGCTGCCAGCAAGCAAGCAGCAGGACTGTGTGATGAACTGAAGATGGATTATTTTGTAATAAGGAAGATAGGGCCAGCGACACAAACAGGCCAGGATCTTGCAACTGAATCTGCCGGAGAGAGCTTCACAGGAGAGTCCACGACAGGACAAAACAGTGCGGGTGTGAGCTATATGCAGAGCCCCAGAGCGTCTGGTGAACAACTCATTTAAGAAACTTAAATCAAGGACAAAGCAGTATAAAGATGATTTCTTTATGACCTGTGTGACCTGTATAAGGACGGGTTGCATATAAACTGGAGAGGCATAAATATCCTGACCGTGAGGTTTACTAGTGTCACACGGGAGGGTTTAAATTAGTATGGCGGGGGGGTGGGAGCAATAGGTCAGAAGGTGAAAGCATTGAGGGAGAGCGAGGGAATAAGGCCAATATGGCACTGAGGAAGAGCAGACTGGGAGATGTTGCTGAAAACAGTGAGACTGGCGGCCTGAAGTGCATATGGTTTAATGCAAGAAGTACAATGGGTAAAGCAGATGAACTCGGAGCTTGGATTAGTACTTGGAACTATGATGTTGTTGCCATTACAGAGACCTGGTTGAGGGAAGGACAGAATTGGCAGCTAAACGTTCAGGATTTTGGTGTTTCAGGCAGGATAAAGGGGGATGTAAAAGGGTGGAGGAGTTGCGCTACTGGTTAGGGAGAATATCACAGCTGTACTGCGGGAGGGCAGCAAGGCTATATGGGTTGAGATCAGGCATAAGAAGGGTGCAGTCACAATGTTGGGGGGTTACTACAGGTCACCCAATTGCCAGCAGGAGATAGAGGAGCAGATAGGTAGACAGATTTTGGAAAGGAGTAAAAGCAACAGGGTTGTTATGATGGGAGACTTTAACTTCCCCAATAATAGTGACTGGGACTCACTTAGTGCTAGGGGCTTGGATGGGGCAGAGTTTGTAAGGAGCATCCAGAGGGCTTCTTAAAACAAGATGTAGATAGTCCAACTAGGGAAGGGGCTGTACTGGACCTGGTATTGGGGAATGAGCCCGGCCAGGTGGTAGAAGTTTCAGTAGGGGAGCATTTTGGGAACAGTGACCACAATTCAGTAAGTTTTAAAGTGCTGGTGGACAAGGATCAGGCTAAATTGGGGAAGGCTAATTATAACAATATTAGGCAGGAACTGAAGAACTGAGATTGGGGGCGGATGTTTGAGGGTAAATCAACATCTGACATGTGGGAGACTTTCAAATGTCAGTTGAAAGGAATTCAAGGCCGGCATGTTCCTGTGCAGAAAAAGGATAAATACGGCAAATTTCAGGAAACTTGGATAACGAGAGATATTGTAGACCTCGTCAAAAAAGAAAAAGGAGGCATTTGTCAGGGCTAGAAGGCTGGGAACAGATGAAGCCTGTGTGGAATATAAGGAAAGTGGGAAGGAACTTATGCAAGGAGTCAGGAGGGCTAAAAGGGGTCATGAAAAGTCATTGGCAAATAGGGTTAAGGAAAATCCCAAGGCTTTTTACACGTACATAAACAGCAAGAGGGTAGCCAGGGAAAGGGTTGGCCCACTGAAGGACAGGCGAGGGAATCTATGTGTGGAGCCAGAGGAAATGAGTTCACAGTGAGAGTTTTGTGACTGAGGGAGTATAAGGGTTCATTTTTATCTAAAGTCTAGTATTTCTTTTATTTAGTTAATTAACTTAAAAGTTGCTGTTTGGTTTAGAAGAAGGTGAATTTTGAATCCGCTTTAAACAAGGTTCTACTTGTAGGTACTTGCAGCTGGAGCTTGTTAATTAATTAATTGGATTAGGCCAGTTTTCAGAGGCTAGATTCATAGTATAAAAAGGATCCAGCTACAGTGCAGACTTTGTTTGCACTGAGTGCTAAACTTGGTGCATTTGAGTGCTGTAGTGAGAGTTTGGTATCTGAGGACGTTAGGTGAGGAGGGAGTACGGTGCTCCTTTCATTTCCTACATTTCCTCAAAGAGCATGAAGGGAGCCAGGAGTTTACAGAGAGTACAGCTGACTGGAAGCAGAGTCGGAGGGTGGAGGTCCAGTTGGTCTACGGGGCATCTAATTCTGTAAAGTAAGAGGGGATGGGGGCTAGGGCAGTTGTATGCTCCTCCTGTAGGATGTGGGTAGTGAGGGATACCACTGGTGTCCCCGCTGACTATACCTGCGGGAAGTGCACCCAACTCCAGCTCCTCAGAGACAGTGTTAGGGAACTGGAGCTGGATGAACTTCGGATCATCCGGGAGGCAGAGGGGGTTATCGAGAAGAGTTACAGGGAGGTAGCCACACCCAAGGTACTGGACAGGAGTAGCTGGGTTACAGTCAGGGGAAAGAAAACTAGCAGGCAGACAGTGCAGGGATCCCTCGTGGCTGTTCCCCTTCAAAACAAGTATACCGTTTTGGATGCTGTTTGGTGGGGGATGACCTGCCGGAGGAAGGCCCTAGCGGCCAGGTGTCTGGCACTGAGTCTGGCTCTGGGGCTCAGAAGGGAAGGGGGGAGAATAGAAAAGCAATAGTAATAGGAGATTCAATGGTTAGGGGAATAGATGGGAGATTCTGTGGTCGCGAGAGAGACTCCAGGAAGGTATGTTGCCTCCCGGGTGCCAGGGCCAGCGATGTCTTCAGGATCCTGAAGGGGGAGGGTGAGCAGCCACAAGTCGCGGTGCACATTGGTACCAACGATGTAGGTAGGAAAAAGGGTGTGGAGGTAATAAACAAGTTTAGGGAGTTAGGCTGGAAGTTAAAGGCCAGGACAGACAGAGTTGTCATCTCTGGTTTGTTGCCGGTGCCACGTGATAGCGAGGCTAGGAATAGGGAGAGAGTGAAGTTGAATACGTGGCTGCAGGAATGGTGTAGGAGAGAGGGCTTCAGGTATTTGGATAATTGGAGCGCATTCTGGGGAAGGCAAGACCTGTACAAGCAGGACGGGTTGCATCTGAACCAGAGGGGCACCAATATCCTGGCAGGGAGGTTTACTAGTAGTCTTCGAGAGGGTTTAAACTAATTTGGCAGGGGAATGGGAACCGGATTTGTAGTACAGCAACTAAGGAAGCCGATATTCAGGACGCCAAAGCATGTAGTGACGCAGCGGGGAAGGTAACACTGACAAAGGAGAGTACTTGCAGGCAAGGAGATGGGTTGAAGTGTGTATACTTCAACGCAAGAAGCATCAGGAATAAGGTGGGTGAACTTAAGGCATGGATCGGTACTTGGGACTACGATGTGGTGGCCATCACGGAAACTTGGATAGAAGAGGGGCAGAAATGGTTGTTGGAGGTCCCTGGTTATAGATGTTTCAACAAGATTAGGGAGGATGGTAAAAGAGGTAGGGGGGTGGCATTGTTAATTAGAGATAGTATAACAGCTGCAGAAAGGCAGTTCGAGGAGGATCTGCCTATTGAGGTAGTATGGGTTGAAGTCAGAAATAGGAAAGGAGCAGTCACCTTGTTGGGAGTTTTCTATAGGCCCCCCACTAGCAGCAGAGATGTGGAGGAACAGATTGGGAAACAGATTTTGGAAAGGTGCAGAAGTCACAGGGTAGTAGTCATGGGTGACTTCAACTTCCCAAACATTGAGTGGAAACTCTTTAGATCAAATAGTTTGGATGGGGTGGTCTTTGTGCAGTGTGTCCAGGAAGCTTTTCTAACACAGTATGTAGATTGTCCGACCAGAGGGGAGGCCATTTGGATTTGGTACTTGGTAATGAACCAGGGCAGGTGATAGATTTGTTAGTGGGGGAGCATTTTGGAGGTAGTGACCACAATTCTGTGACTTTCACTTTAGTAATGGAGAGGGATATGTGCATGCAACAGGGCAAGATTTACAATTGGGGGAAGGGTAAATACAATGTTGTCAGACAAGAATTGAAGTGCACAAGTTGGGAACATAGGCTGTCAGGGAAGAACACAAGTGAAATGTAGAACTTGTTCAAGGAA
The DNA here is from genome assembly GCF_902713615.1 of Scyliorhinus canicula. Classification (NCBI taxonomy): domain Eukaryota; kingdom Metazoa; phylum Chordata; class Chondrichthyes; order Carcharhiniformes; family Scyliorhinidae; genus Scyliorhinus; species Scyliorhinus canicula. The sequence continues at coordinate 84,975,598 of NC_052147.1, forward strand.
CAGGTACTGCGTGTCTTTGATATGTATGTCCCTGTCAGGCAGGGAAGAGATGGTCGAGTGAGGGAAAAATGGTTGACGAGAGGTTGAATGTCTTGTTAAGAGGAAGAAGGAGACTTGTATAAGGCTGAGGAAATAAGGTTCAGACAGGGCGCTGGAGGGATACAAGATAGCCAGGAGGGAACTGAAGAAAGGGATTAGGAGAGCTGAGAGAGGGCATGAAAAATCTTTGGCGGGTAGGATCAAGGAAAACCCCAATGCCTTTTACACACGTGAGAAATATGAGAATGACTAGAGCGAGGGTAGGTCCGATCAAGGACAGTAGCGGGAGATTGTGTATTGAGTCTGAAGAGATGGGAGAGGTCTTGAACAAGTACTTTTCTTCAGTATTTACAAACGAGAGGGGCCATATTGTTGGAGAGGACAGTGTGAAACAGACTGGTAAGCTCAAGGAGATACTTGTTAGGAAGGAAGATGTGTTGGGCGTTTTGAAAAACCTGAGGATAGACAAGTCCCCCGGGCCTGACCAGGATTTTATGGGAAGCAAGAAATGAAATTGCAGAGCCGTTGGCAATTATCTTTTCGTCCTCGCTGTCAACAGGGGTGGTACCAGAGGATTGGAGAGTGGCGAATGTCATGCCCCTGTTCAAAAAAGGGAATAGGGATAACCCTGGGAATTACAGACCAGTTAGTCTTTCTTCGGTGGTAGGAAAAGTAATGGAAAGGGTACTGAGGGATAGGATTTCTGAGCATCTGGAAAGACACTGCTTGATTAGGGATAGTCAGCACGGATCTGTGAGGGGTAGGTCTTGCCTTACAAGTCTTATTGACTTCTTTGAAGAGGTGACCAAGCATGTGGATGAAGGTAAAGCAGTGGATGTAGTGTACATGGATTTTAGTAACGCATTTGATAAGGTTCCCCGTGGTAGGCTTATGCAGAAAGTAAGGAGGCATGGGATAGTGGGAAATTTGGCCAGTTGGATAACAAACTGGCTAACCGATAGAAGACAGAGAGTGGTGGTGGATGGCAAATATTCAGCCTGGAGCCCAGTTACCAGTGGCGTACCGCAGGGATAGGTTCTGGGTCCTCTGCTGTTTGTGATTTTCATTAACGACTTGGATGAGGGAGTTGAGGGGTGGGTCAGTAAATTTGCAAATGATACGAAGATTGGTGGAGTTGTGGAAAATGAAGAGGGCTGTTGTCGGCTTCAATGAGACATAGATAGGATGCAGAGCTGGGCTGAGAAGTGGCAGATGGAGTTTAACCCTGACAAGTGTGAGGTTGTCCATTTTGGAAGGACAAATATGAATGCGGAATACAGGGTTAATGGTAGGATTCTTGGCAATATAGAGGAGCAGAGAGATCTTGGTCTATGTTCATAGATCTTTGAAAGTTGCCACTCGAGTGGATAGAGCTGTGAAGAAGGCCTATCGTGTGCTCGTGTTCATTAGCAGAGGGATTGAATTTAAGAGCCGTGAGGTGATGATGCAGCTGTACAAAACCTTGGTCAGGCCACATTTGGAGTACTGTGTGCAGTTCTGGTCACCTCATTTTAGGAAGGATGTGGAAGCTTTGGAAAAGGAGCAAAGGAGATTTACCAGGATGTTGCCTGGAATGGAGAGTAGGTCTTATGAGGAAAGGTTGAGGGTGCTAGGCCTTTTCTCATTAGAACGGAGAAGGATGAGGGGCGACTTGATAGAGGTTTATAAGATGATCAGGGGAATAGATAGAGTAGACAGTCAGAGACTTTTTCCCCGGGTGGAACAAACCATTACAAGGGGACATAAATTTAAGGTAAATGGTGGAAGATATAGGGGGGATGTCAGAGGTAGGTTCTTTACCCAGAGAGTAGTGGGGGCATGGAATGCACTATTGGATAGGTACATGGATTAGGGTAGAATAATGAAGTGTAGATTAATTTGTTTTTAAGGGCAATTGCTTCACAGCTCCAGGGTCCCAGGTTCGATTTCGGCTTGGGTCACTGTCTGTGTGGAGTCTGCACATCCTCCCCGTGTGTGCGTGGGTTTCCTCCGGGTACTCCGGTTTCCTCCTACAATCCAAAGATGTGCAGGTTGGGTGGATTGGCCATGATAAATTGCCCTTAGTGTCCAAAATTCTGTGATCTATGATTAACTTAAGACAAAAGTTCGGCACAACATTGTGGGCCGAAGGGCCTGTTCTGTGCTGTATTTCTCTTATATAAAAAAAAATGGACGAGGTACTAAATGAATACATTGCATCAGTATTCACCAAAGAGAAGGAATTGGTGGATGTTGAGTCTGGAGAAGGGTGTGTAGATAGCCTGGGTCACATTGAGATCCAAAAAGACGAGGTGTTGGGTGTCTTGAAAAATATTAAGGTGGATAAGTCCCCAGGGCCTGATGGATCCACCGCAGAATACTGAAGGAGGCTAGGGAGGAAATTGCTATGGCCTTGACCGAAATCTTTGGATCCTCACTGACTTCAAGTGATGTCCCGGAAGACTGGAGAATAGAATAGCCAATGTTGTTCCTTGTTCCTGAGGGTTGCAAGGATAATCCAAGGAACGACAGGCCTTATGTCAGTGGTAGGGAAATTACAGGAGTGAATTCTTCGAGACAGGATCTACTCCCATTTGGAGAGGCAGCACTGTTTTGTGGAGGGGAGGTTGTGTCTCAATAACTTGATAGAGGTTTTCAAGGCGATCACAAATATGATTGATGCAGGAAGGGCAGTGGATGTTGTCTATATGGACTTCAGCAAGGTCTTTGACACGATCGCTCATGGCAGACTGGTACAAAAGGTGAAGTCACACGGGATCAGAGGTGAGCTGGCAAGATGGATACGGAACTGGCTAAGTCATAGAAGGCAGAGAGTAGCAATGGAAGGGTGCTTTTCTGATTGGAGGGCTGTGACTAGTGGTGTTCCGCAGGATCAGTGCTGGGACCTTGGCTGTTCGTAGTGTGTATATATAAAGGATTTGGAGGAAAATGTAACTGGTCTGAGTAGGAAGTTTGCAGACGACACCAAGGTTGGTGGAATTGCAGATAGCGATGCGGACTGTCAGGATACAGCAGGATTTAGATTGTTTGGAGATTTGAGCGAAGAGATGGCAGATGGAGTTTAATCCGGACAAATGTGAGGTAATGCATTTTGGAAGGTCTAATGCAGGTAGGGAATATACAGTGAATGGTAGAACTCTCTATTGACAGTCGGAGATCTCGGTGTACAGGCCCACAGGTCACTGAAAGGGGCAACACAAGTGGAGAAGGCATACAGCATGCTTGCCTTCATTGGCCAAGGCATTGAGTATAAAAATAAGTCATGTTGCTGCTGTATAGAACCTTAGTTAGGCCACACTTGGGAGTATAGTGTTCAATTCTGGTTGCCACACTACCAGAAGGATGTGGAGGCTTTGGAGAGGGTGCAGAAGAGATTGACCAGGATGTTGTCTGGTATGAAGGGCATTAACTATGAGGATAGGTTGAATAAACTCGGTTTGTTCTCACTGGAACGATGGAGGTTGAGGGGCGACCTGATCGAGGTCTACAAAATTATGGGGCATAGCCAGACTGGATAGTCAGAGGCTTTTTGAGGGTAGAGGGGTCAATTACTAGGGGGCATAGGTTTTGGGGGCAAGGTTTAGAGAAGATGTACAAGGCAATTTTTTTTGCAAGGAGTGTAGTGGGTGCCTGGAACTCTCTGTTGGAGGAAGTGGTGGAAGCAGTGCCGTTAGTAACGTTTCAGGGGCATCTTGACAAATACATGAATAGGATGGGATTAGAGGGATATGGATCCTGGAAGTGTAGAAGTTTTAGTTTTAACGGGCAGCTTGGTCGGTGCAGGCTTAGAGGGCCGAAGGGCCTTTTCCTGTGCTGTACTGTTCTGTGTTCTTGAGGTGTGGCTATAATTGTGCCAATGCAAATCAGGATGTAAAGCCCAAGTGTGTTATATGCAAGGAAGTTTAAACCCTCAAATCTTCAAAGGCATTCTGGTTTGAGGGCAACCTCTTGATTTTTTTTTTCAAGGGATGCAGTGAGAACTTCAATCGTCAACTGAAGTCCTAAGCAGAAATGTAACATTGAATGATGAAGTGAGATCGTGAGGACCAAGCTTGCTCATCTGTTGCATTAAAGATAAGCAACAGTGGTATGTCGTGAAGGTCGACTGGCATAGGTCGCGAACGTCTGCCAGCCCGGGGTTTAGAAGGTCCGCCGGTTGGTAAAAGTGGGTCCTGGGGAAAAAGTAAGTAGATGGTTGATGCACAGACACAACATTTGTGCTGTTTTTCAGTGGAGCCAAAGCAAATCTTGTGTAGCTCAGCTCAATTGATTTGTTCCATATTCCTTGGTATCCTTGCCTAATTAAAGGTTGGTGATCTCTCAATTGAAATATCTGCAGCCTTTTGGAGGGAGAGCCCAGATTACCATGTTTGCAGAATGAGTGGTAGTGTTAAATACATCACCCAGAACTAATTTCCTTTTTTCACTGTCCACCATCCCCAAATTAGAATACTCCATTCACTCCTAAAGTTGCTTTCCAGAGATCGTCAGAGCAGCTAAAATTAGAACTCCACCTTGACTCAAATGTAAAATCTCTTGTCTATTACTCCCTACTGATGAATTCAAATTTCCAATTTCACCCATTTTAAGTGATATTCAAGTGACTTGTCTTTTGTGGTCAATGAGGAAGGATGTCTGCAGAACTCCCAAAAGCAAAGGCCAAAACAACACACGGCTATCAGTTTAAAATAATCAAAAGTAGCAGAGACAATACTTTCCCTGTAGTGTGCTCCCCACCCCCAGGCAAGTGTACTATTCATTGCATCTACATGTTCAGGTACAGTCATATTGGGATGTTCTTGTGAGATAGATTAAAGCTTTGAACATCAAACAGAATAGAGCTTTTATTGTGGTGTTTTTCTTTGCATGCCTCCATCTGCCACTATCAGTGCAGGAGGCACTGGGTGGGAGAATGATTCAGTGAATGGAGGCCTTTGAGGAATACACAGCTAATTTGGTTGTAATATTGAAAAGCAAAGTGTATAGAGCTCATAGTTCAGGAAATAGATATGTTGAACTGTAGTGGTTCAGTAATATTGGGTTTTGAAAACCTAACACTTTTCTTGCCTGGAAATTTCTGAAAATGGTTTTAGTTTAATCGGACAGGAGGTAAACCTCGTGTTAACCGGCCCACATTTAATTCTGTGACTGTGCCATTGTGTGGCAAATAGTAATACAGTGCACTAGTCCTGGCTACTTCAGTTGGCTAGACAGCTGGTTTGTGATGCAGAACGAGGCCAGCAGCATGGTTTCAATTCCCATACTGGCTGAGGTTATTCATGAAGGCTCTCCCTTGCCTGAGGTGTGGTGATTCTCCAGTTAAATCACCACCAGTCAGCTCTCCCCCTCAAAGGGGAAAGCAGCCTATGAAACCAGCACAGTGGGCTAAACAGCTGGCTTGTAATGCAGAACAAGGCAGCACCACGGGTTCAATTCCCATACCGGCCTTCCCGAACAGACACCAGAATGTGGCAACTTTGGGCTTTTCACAGTAACCTCATTGAAGCCTACTTGTAACAATAAGCTATCATTATTATTATTGTTATCAGCATCTGGGACCATGGCAACTTTACCTTTCCTTGCTACAAAACAAATCAGTATGGCTGGTGTGTATTTTAATTTCTTTTTTTTTAAACTTTGTCTGACAGTGTGATTTGTGGAGGAAAGTCATATGATGAATACCTTTTCAGGGCTGAGTAGAAGCTGAACAAAGACTAGCTGTCCCAGCATTTTAACACCAGCATTCTAAAACTATCAGTACTTGTCGAGGGTTGGTGCAGACTCGAAGAACCACAACTGCAGAAGGCCACTTGGTTCAACATAGAACAGCATAGTGAGGTTAATGAATGGAGAGGACTGGAAGCAACATACTATACAAGAAAAAGAGAAGGAATTACCTTTATATAATACATTTTACAAATTCATAACACAAAAGCATTTTACAGCCAAGTATTAGTGAAGTACCCGTGTGACGTATGGAAACAGCACAGCCAGTTAGCACATAGCAAGTTCCCACGACAGCAATGAGACAACTGAATAATTTGATTTTACTGATGTGGAGAAAGGGAATATAGAAGCAGTTTTACTGTTGTGTTCCTGGAAATGAATGAGTTGGATTTGGAGATGGTGTGATGGGAAGCTAGGAGGAGTACAACAACAGCTTGTGTTTATCTACCATTTAACACAGTGCAAGTACCATAGCACTTCACAGGAACTTAAATCAGAAAATAGGTAACAGTGTCGGAAGTTGTATTTGCTGTGCAAGAGCTCTAATTGCAATGGAATAGAATAGAGATAGGCAAAGTTTGTGATAGTGATTGCTTGGAGGCTGAAGTGAGAGTTGGAATGATTTGTTCTACTGTATTCTATCGATGAGAATTGGTCCTCAAGGGGTCCACCTCTTGGACATCTGCCAGTATGTGCTAGTGTTGCTTATTAGTGGTACAAACGTTGGTCCTTGCTTTGTCCTCACGGACGATCCTTGCATTGATCAGAGAAGATGGAAATTTGCAATGGAGAGATGCAAACAATGACCAGCAGCCTTGCCCCAGTGTAGTGATTCCATCACTGAATCATTGAGAAACACTGCGGCATGGTAGCACAGTGGGTAGCATTGTTGCTTCACAGCTCCAGGGTCCCAGGTTCGATTCCCGGCTTGGGTCACTTTGTGTGGAGTCTGCATGTTCTCCCATGTCTGCGTGGGTTTCCTCTGGATGCTCCGGTTTCCTCCCACAAGTCCCGAAAGACGTGTTGTTGGGTGAATTGGACATTCTGAATTCTCCCTCAGTGTACCCGAACAGGTGCCGTAGTGTGGCGACAAGGGGACTTTCACAGTAACTTCATTGCAGTGTTAATGTAAGCTACTTGTGAAAATCATAAGATTATTACATCTGCCTTCTCTGGTAGATAGAACTGATCCCATGCCATTATTTTTAAAAGAGCAAGTGAATTTTCCCCCATTTTCCTGGCCAACATTTAAGCCTTCAACAACAGTGAAAAGGTTATTCAGTCATATATCTCGTTGTGGGAATTGGTTGTTGCGTTTCCTCACATCGCAGATACTTCACTAATATTTGACTACATAGAGCTTTATGATGTTCTGAAATCATTATTAAATTATACTACCCTATCGGTTCACTCACAATCATCAATGATGGAAGATGCTAACAAGTGGCACTTAACAATAACCTGCTCACCAGTGTTCAGTTTGGGTTCTGCCAGGGTCACTGTGCTTCAAACATGAACAAAAGACATATAAAGGCAGCATTTGATTAAGTGGCATAAAGGAATCCTAGCAAAATTGAAGCTAATGAAAATCTGGGAAAGCTGTCCACTGTTTGGAGTTTCATAGAATTTACAGTGCAGAAGCCCATCGAGTCTGCACCGGCTCTTGGAAAGAGCACCCTACCCAAGGTCAACATCTCCACCTTATCCCATAACCCAGTAACCCCACCCAACACTAAGGGTAATTTTGTACACTATGGGCAATTTATCATGGCCAATCCACCTAACCTGCACATCTTTGGACTGTGGGAAGAAACCGGAGCACCCGGAGGAAACCCACGCACACACGGGGAGGATGTGCAGACTCCGCACAGACAGTGACCCAAGTAGGAATCGAACCTGGGACCCTGGAGCTGTGAAGCAATTGTGCTATCCACAATGCTACCGTGCTGCCCGAATTAGCACAAAGGAAGATGATATGGTTGTTGGGAGGCCAATTGTCTTTGCACGTCACTACAGGAGCTCACCGGGGCACTGTCCAGTCATCTTTAGCGACTTCATCAATGACCTCTTCATCATAGGTCATATATGAGGATATTTGTTGATGATTCAGTACTGTTGACTCTTCAGATACTAAAGCAATCTGTCTGTATGCAGCAAGATCTGGCTAACATTCAGGCTTGGGCTGCTAAGTGGCATATACATTTGTGCAGCATGAATGCCAACATGAGGGAATTTAATGATGTCCATTTGGTAATCAATGACATTACTATACTACCATCCAGAATCCCCACCAGTATCCTGGACCTGACCATTGAACAGAAGTGGTTGGCACAGTTGCTTCACAGCTCCAGGGTCCCAGATTCGATTCCCGGCTTGGGTCATGTCTGTGTGGAGTTTGCACATTCTCCCCGTGTCTGTGTGGGTTTCCTCCGGATGCTCTGGTTTCCTCCCACAGTCCAAAGATGTGCAGGTTAGGTGGATTGGCCATGCTAAATTGCCCTTGGTGTCCAAAAAAAAATTAGGTGGGGCTATGGGGATAGGGTGGAGGTGTGGGCTTTGTTGGGGTGTCCTTTCCAAGGGCTGGTGCAGACTTAATGGGCCGAATGGCCTTCTGCACTGTAAATTATATGATTCTATAGAAACATAACTGGACCAGCCATGTAAATATGGTGGCTACTAGGACAGGTCAGGCTGAATTCTGTGGTGACTGTTCACCAAGACAAAAGTCTGGAACGTGATGGATTATGCAGTTGCAGAGTGCAGTCATAACAAAACGCAAGCCTGACATCGCCTGGGACGAAGTAGTCTGCTTGATCACCCCATCCAGCACCTTAAACATTCATTCTCTCTACCAGCAGTGATAGGAGTGTGTACCACTTACAAGATGCGCGGCAGCACCTTGTCAGGGCTCCTTTGACAGCACCTTTCAAAGCTGTGACCTCTGCCATCTTTAAGGACAAGGGCAGCAGATGCATGGAGACATCTCTTCCTGCAGGTTCTTCTCCAAACTTCATACCATCCTCATTTGGAACGATATATTGCCATTCGCTGTTGTTCTGTCAAAAACCAGAAACTCCTTCCTAACACACCAGATGGGCTACATGATTCAAGAAAGTGGCTCACATCACCTTCTCCAGATAAATTAGGGATGGGCAATGGATGCTGGCCTTTCCAGATATGTTCCTTTTCCATGAATGAATAAAAGCAGTTTGGGCAAGTAACCTTCGGAGGAAGAATATTCTTTTCTAGAAGAAAAAGCTAATGTGAAAAGAAGTCTGGTAAAGCTTAAAATATTTGAAAAGAGCCTACCAAATTATCCAGTGTCTAATCATCACCCAGACCTTGCAGCAGTATTGGGGAAAACTAAGCCACTGCATTCTGCTCCTGCCAGCATTTACATGCTGACCTAGATCCCTTCTGCTTCCCTCACAATTAACAAGCTAAGGCTGGAACTGCGGGATCTTTGACTTCCTATGCTTCGCCCTCAGCTGAACCTTCATCCCAACATCTGTTCTTGAGTCTACCTTCCATCCTGTAATATCTGTCGCCTCCACCTTTACCACTCCTCTTAATTTCAAATTAGTTCCTTTATCTCCTCTGAACCCAATGTCTGCCTGTCTGTATGCATTCTATAGCTAATTCTCCATTCACCATGCACCTCGGGCCTTGTCTAGCCAATGGTGTACCAGCAAATTAACTTCAACATCTGTCTTCATTTTAAATCCGATCAAACCCTTTCTTTCTTCTACTTCAGTAATTCTCAATGCTTGGATCATTGGATTTTTGAAAAAGCACTACGGTGGCAAGTGATGAATTGTGATCACAATTCAAGTAATAATGCATGACATAGTTGTAGACATGACATAGTTGTAGACAATCATAAAAAGATTGACGTATAAAATAATAAAAGGATTGCGCAAGAGTAGGGTATTGGGCTGTCTCGTAATCTCTGTTCTGTCGTACCATCGCGCGTTTACTTTTGTAAGTGACTATCGCTTGTTTCCATTGGCAGGAGACCTTGCCAATATGATATTTGTTGAGGATGCGAGCGTTCCTCTAAGTTCAATTGTTTATTGAGAGCACAGGGATGCTGTCGGTTCATATATTTATGGATTTTGATTCACGATTATCATGCCACAGTTTCACTGTTCGGCATGATTTTGGGGATGGCATGATATGGTATCCATTTCTGATGCTCACATAATTTGCTGCGCCGGGTAATCTGGAGACTGAGGGATGCCAGATGTTGTGGAATGTATCCCTCTGTACCATCCTATTGGATCCCTCTGCACCAAGAGCTGGAATCACTCAACAGAAATTAGTCCCAGTGAATATCCTTGGCTCATGTGAATGGGACCTTATACTGTTTTAAGTGCTTGCTACACACCAATCACGAAGTTGCAACACGAGAGAAGTACAAAATCAAATAGTGTAACTGGCGGGGTATAATGCACCCGCTCAGCCGCAGCAACTCTACACCTGGCAACATTTATTTACACACAAGTAGACATCTGTTTAGGGGTGGGGGGGGGGGGGGGGGGGGGGGGGGGGGGGTGTAGATATACAATTGGGTGCCAAAGAGACAATTCCAGAGGACAATCCTTGAATGGGCCTGGTGCAGGTGTTGTCCCTTGCTTCTCCCGGACGAATTTTGCTGCCGTTGTCGTCCTTCAGCCGGTCCTACCGTCCCCCCCCCGTCCCGTCCCCCCCCCCCGTCCCGTCACACACACACACACACACACACACACCTACCTCCCTGGCTCTCTGTTGTTCCCTGGCTCTTTTCTCTTTCTCCCCCAACCCCCGGGTTTGCCTTTCCCTCCTCTTAGATTTAGCTGTCCCCCCCCCCCCCCAATCTCTCCCTCTCATGCTTTGGCTGCTTTCCCCTGGTTCTTGGCTACCTCGCTATTCTTCTGCTTGTTTTTTTTTTAATAAACAATTTTATTGAGGTAGTTTTTGGCTTTATAAACTGTTGCAGACATCATCAGAAAGAAAGCAATAAAGGCAAAAATGTGCAAACATCCACGTACTTTCAATACTTCCATCGTAACATATTGCACAAGCCCGCTCCTCTCCCACCGGTACTACCCGCCATATTTTCCCTCCTCCTCTACTCTACCCCCCCCCCCACCCCCTGCTGACGCTCACTCTCCTGCAAAGAAGTCAATAAATGGTTGCCACCTCCGGGCGAACCCCTGCACAGATCCCCTCAAGGCGAACTTAATTTTTTCCATACTCAGGAAACTCGACATGTCCGCAAGCCACCACTCAGTCTTCGGGGGCTTTGAGTCCCTCCACGCCAATAGTATTCGTCGCCGGGCTATCAGGGAAGCAAAGGCCAAAACATCGGCCTCTTTCTCCCCCTGGACCCCCGGGTCTTCCGAAACCCCAAACATTGCCACCCCTGGACTCATCACCACCCTTGTTTTTAGCACCCGGGACATAGAACATAGAACAGTACAGCACAGAACAGGCCCTTCGGCCCTCGATGTTGTGCCGAACAATGATCACCCCACTTAAACCCACGTAACCCGTATACCCGTAACCCAACAATCCCCCCATTAACCTTACACTACGGGCAATTTAACATGGCCAATCCACCTAACCCGCACATCTTTGGACTGTGGGAGGAAACCGGAGCACCCGGAGGAAACCCACGCACACACGGGGAGGACGTGCAGAATCCACACAGACAGTGACCCAGCCGGGAATCGAACCTGGGACCCTGGAGCTGTGAAGCATTGATGCTAACCACTATGCTACCGTGAGGCCCCTACCATGACCCCCGCAAAACCCTCCCAGTACCCCCTCAGCTTAGGGCATGCCCAAAACATGTGAACGTGGTTCGCTGGTCCTCCCGCGCACCTAGCGCATTTGTCCTCTATCCCGAAGAATTTGCTCATCCGAGCCACCGTCATATGGGCCCGGTGAACGACCTTAAATTGAATCAGCCCGAGCCTAGCACATGTCGCGGTCGAATTTACCCTACTCAGGGCCTCTGCCCACAGCCCATCCTCCATTTCCCCGCCTAGCTCCTCCTCCCATTTAAGTTTCAGTTCCTCTGTCTGGGACCCTTCCTCCCTCATGAGCACCTTATAAATACCCGAGACTCTACCCTCCCCTTCTTCCCTCCCAGAGACTATTCTGTCGAGGATCCCCATTGGCGGGAGGTGCGGGAAAGATGGGACCTGTCTACGAACAATGTCCCGCAACTGTAGGTATCTAAAGTAATTTCCCCTTACCAGCCCAAATTTCTCCTCCAAGCTCCTCAAACTCGCAAAGCTCCCTTCCAGGAACATATCACCCACCCTTCCTGCCCCCGCCCGCCGCCATACTCGGAACCCCCCATCCATACTCCCGGGGGCAAACCGATGGTTGTCGCAGATTGGCGCCCAGACATGCCTCCTCCACTGGCCCCATATCCGCAGGGTCGCCACCACTACCGGGCTGGTGGTGTACTTGGCCGGCGGCAGCGGTAGAGGAGCCGTGACCAGGGCTGCCAAGCTGGAGTCCCTGCACGAAGCCGCCTCCACCCACTCCCAAATAGACCCCGTACCCACCATCCACTTCCTTATCATAGCGATGTTGGCCGCCCAGTAATAATTAATCAGACTCTGCAAAGCCAGCCCTCCCTCGCTGCGGTTCCTCTCCAACATCGCCTTCTTCACCCGCGGTGATTTTCCCGCCCAGACAAAGCTCATGATCATCCCATTAACTCTTTTGAAGAAGGACTGTGGGATAAAGATCGGGAGGCACTGAAAAATAAACAGAAATCGAGGGAGGATTGTCATCTTTACAGTCTGCACCCTCCCTGCCAATGACAGCGGGAGTGCATCCCATCTCCGAAACTCTCCCTTCATTTGCTCCACCACCCTGGCCAAATTTAACTTATGCAGCCTGCCCCAGTCTCGTGCCACCTGGATTCCCAAATACCGGAAATTTTCTCAACCAGCCTAAACGGTAGCCCTCTCAATCTGTTCTCCTGGCCCCTTGCCTGGACCACAAACATTTCACTCTTGACCGTATTTAATTTGTATCCTGAGAACTGGCCGAACTTCATCAGCATTCCCAGTATACTTCCCATCCCGGCCACTGGGTCCGACACGTACAGGAGCAGGACGTGTTCTTTACCTCCCCCCTACAGTCCCTGCTTAGTACAAAGAAATCTATCCTAGAATATACTTTATGGACGTGCGAGTAAAACGAGTAGCCCCTTCCTATTGGCTGTCTATCTCTCCAGGGGTCCACTGCCCCCATTTGCTCCATAAACCCTTTCAGCTCCCTTGCCATTGCTGAGAGTCTACCCGTTCTGGGACACGACCGATCCAAAGTCGGGTTAAGGACCATGTTAAAGTCCCTTCCCATTATTAGCCTGCGAGAATCTTGGTCCGGGATCTTCCCCAGCACTCTTTTAATGAAGTCCACGTCATCCCAGTTCGGGGCATATATATTCACCAGCACCACTCTTCTCCCCTCCAGTCTGCCCCGTACCATCAGGTATCTGCCCCCCCTGTCTGCGGATATGCCCTCTGCCTCAAATTGCACGCGCTTGTTGATCATGATTGCCACCCCTCTGGACTTCGAGTCCAAGTCCGAGTGGAAGACCTGGCTAATCCAGCCCTTCCTTAGCCTGGTCTGGTCAGACACTTTCAGATGTGTCTCCTGCAACATAATTACGTCCGCCCTCGGAGCCCGCAAGTGCGCGAATACCCGCGCCCTCTTAACCGGCCCATTCAGTTCCTTGACGTTCCAGGTGATCAGCCTGGTCGGGGGGCACAACCCACCCCCACCCCACCCTGCCGGTCAGCCATAGCCTTTCTCGGGCCGGCCCCCGGCCCGTGCGTCGCGCCATTCCTGGCCACCCTTTGGCTGCCTCCACCCTCGACCTCCTCTCCAGTGCCTATTTCAAGTCCCTCCCACGTCAGCAGAACAACCCCCCCCCCCCAACCACATCCCCCGATACCCCCACCCCTGCCATCTACTGGCTGTGACCCCCCCACCTGACTCCCTTGACTAGCCAATCTGCTAGCCCGGTGACTCAACACTCCGGCGCCTTCCTGTCTCATTCCCATTGTTTCCCCGTCCTCCTCCCCACTCCCTGCCGCCCCATCTCCCTCTCCAACCCACTGGGGCAAGCCGGCTCCAGTGTCTTCCGCGAGCTGCACCAAAAAGTACAGATCAGCCCAAACAGGAAAAAAGAGGAAAAAGCACAAAAAAAACCCCCCCATAAGAAAAAAGAGAGACAACAAAAAAAGGGTTAACCCCCAAACCAATGTCCATGAACAAAGGAAAGAGTCCCAAATATTCCGCTTGGCCCCTTTGGCCCAGCAAACCGTTGAGCAGCAGTCCAGGCCTATTCGGCGTACCTTCCCACGGTAATCCTCGGGCCCTAATTCGCGTCCTTGGGGCCTCCTTTCGGGACCAGCCCCTGGTCCCTCACAAAATCCATCGCTTCTTCGGGCTCGGAGAAGTAGTGGTGTTGACCCTGGTGCGTGACCCATAGGCGAGCTGGGAACAGCAGACCAAACTTCACGTGCTTCTTGAACAGCACCTCCTTGACATTCATAAAGGCTGCTCTCCGCCGAGCCACCTCTTGGCTTAGGTCCTGGTAAATGCGGATAACATTGTTGTTCCACGTGCTGCTCCTGGCGCTCTTTGCCCACCGCAGCACCCGCTCCTTGTCCACAAACCTGTGGAACTTAATCACTATCGGGCGGGGGGGGGGGGGGGGGGGGGGGGGGGGGGGGGTCCGCCCGGCCGCCCATGTCTTGCCTGCACTCTGTGCGCCCCCTCCAGCTCCGGCGGTCGCGGAAAGGCTTCGGCCCTCATCAGCTGCTTCAGCAGGTCTGCTACAAACGCTGCAGCATCAGCTCCCTCAGCCCCCTCCAGGAGGCCGACCATCCTCAGATTGTTCCTGCGGACTCTATTCTCCAGCTCCTCCACTCTGTCCAGCAGTCTTCTCTGCTGTTCTTTCAGGCCGTCAACTTCTACCGCTGCAACCGTCTGCGCATCCGCCTGCTCCTCCACCGCCTCTCCCAGCTCCTTAACTTTAACATCCTGCGCATCCAGCCTCTGGTTCAGCTGATCCACCGCTTTCTGGATTGGGTCCAAGCTGTCCCGCTTCAGCGCTTCAAAACTGGACTTCATTACCTGGAGCATGTTATCCAGCGCCAGCTGGATTGCTGAGTCCGGGGTCCGTGTGTCCGCCATCTTAGGTCCCAGGTAATTTTCTTCAGGTCCTTGTCTCTGTCCCTTTTTCTCGTTCTTCTGCCTTCTGGACTCCCGCTGTTCCATGTGCCGCAGCCCGCTCCTCAGCACTTTCGCTGCCACCCTCCTTCGCCCAGCTCCTTAAATTTTACCTTCTGGGCATCTGAAGTGGGTCCAAGTTGTCCTGCTTCAGCGACTCCAAAACTTTTTTTCTTCTCCTGGAGCAAGGAAGTTCCGTGTGTCCGCCATCTTACATTTCAGGTCAGTTTCCTCTGCTCCTTGCCTCCGTCTCTCTCTCTCTCTTCCCCTACCTGCTGGCCTCCAACGATTCCATCAGCTGCAGCCCGCTCTCCAGTTCTTTTGCGGCAGCCTTTTTGCCGCCCCCGTGGTCCCGCTATCGCGGGGAATCAGCCCCAAAGCCCCGCCGGAGTGAGAGCCAAATTTCTGTCAGTTCGACATTTTGGTCAGGCCAAATTGCTGCCGTAGTTGGTTTCCAGGACTGCAGAGTGGCTATCACCACCAGGCTGCTGTATTTTTCGGGTGGGGATGGGAGTGCCGCTGTGGCGAGGGCCTGGAGGGAAGTCCCCTTGCAGGAGGCCTCTTCCGCGCGCACCCTGGCTCCTTGATGCATCCCCTTATTCGCTCGGCCATCGCCGCCCAGCGATAGAATTGTAGGTTTGGGAGGGCCAGCTCTCCCCTTGATTTTGTTTTTTTGTAAGACCTTCTTTGGGATCCTAGCATTCTTTCTTCGGGATCGGGATGGAGCCCTTGCCCAGTTTGACCTTCGCAGCATCATCTGTGACTTAGTGATTACACTTGTCACCGAATCAGATAGTTTAAGTCCCTGAGTATGAAGTCCAGTCTGATGCTCCCATTTCAGCACTGAGGGAGTGCTGCACTATCGGAGGTACTGCGTTTTAGATGTGATGCAACACTATTTGAAGACTATTGGCGTTATTTGAAAAGAATAGTGGAGGTTTCAGTATTTGAAGACTATTGGCATTATTTGAAAAGAATAGTGGAGGTTTCAGTGAGGCCAATGTTTAGCCCTCAGCAGATGTCTAAAGCGTATAATCTGGATTGTTGGTTTCCTAATTTCTCAATGACGAGAGTTTGTGTGTAGGTTGGCTGCTGCATTTCCTAAATCACAACAGTGTACACTTCAAAAGTACCCATAGCAAAATATCATGTTACATTGTGCTTGGAGATGATATATAACCCCAAAGATACCTTGAACACTTAATTTATCTAATTCTTCAGTCAATGAGTTCCAAATATTAATTGAAGAACGTGCCTCAAATTGATTCCATCGCAATATCCCAAAATAGGAAGGACCCCAATTTTCAATAGCAAAATACACTGAGGTGATGACACAGTGGTATTGTCGCTTGACTAGTAATCTAGAGACCCAGGATAATGCTCTGGGGAAAAAGGTTTCAATCCCACCACGACAGATGGTGGAACTTAAAAATTCAAATAATGGCCATGATAATGGGCAGCACGGTAGCATTGTGGATAGCACAATCGCTTCACAGCTCCAGGGTCCCAGGTTCGATTCCGGCTTGGGTCACTGTCTGTGCGGAGTCTGCACAGGATGTGCAGAGGATCCCCGTGTGTGCCTGGGTTTCGTCCGGGCACTCCGGTTTCCTCCCACAGTCCAAAGATGTGCAGGTTAGGTGAATTGGACATGATAAATTGCCCTTAAGTGTCCAAAATTGCCCTTAGTGTTGGGTGGGGCTACTGGGTTATGGGGATAGGGTGGAGGTGTTAACCTTGGGTAGGGTGCTCTTTCCAGGAGCCGGTGCAGACTCGATGGGCTGAATGGCCTCCTTCTGCACTGTAAATTCTATGATCTATGAAACCATTGTCGATTGTCCTAAAAACTCAACTAATGTCCTTCAGGGAAGGAAAGCTGCCTTCCTTACCTGGTCTGGCCTACATGTGACTCCAGTCCATCCACAGCAATGTGATTGATTCCTAAATGGCCTAGCAAGCCACTCCGTTGTATTCAACCGCTACAAAGGAAACAAAAAGGAACAAAACCAGACGACGGTGACAAACCCAGCCCTGTTGACCCTGCAAAGACTCACTTTCTAATATCTGGGGTCTGTCAAAACAGACTAGTTGAGCAACTGCCTGATGTAGTCAAACTCACGGAATCATACCTGACAGATAATGCCCCAGGCACCACTATAGGACTGCTTATGTCCTATACCACCGGCAGGACAAACCCAGCAGAGGTGGTGGATAGTCGGGCGGATGTTTCCCTGGGAGCCCTCACCATCAACTCTGGACCCCATGAAGTTGCATCAACAGTGTATACCATCTACAAAATGCACTTGGGCAGCATCGTCCAAACCCATCTAGAAGGATAGGAGTAGTAGATACGTGGGAAACACCACCACCAGGATGTACCCCTCTAATCCACTCAGCATCCTGACTGAATGTATCGCCCTTCCTTCACTGTCTCTGGGTCAAAATCCTGGAACTCCCTCCCAAACAGCACTGTGGGTGTACCTACAGGTGCGGGCCTGCAGTGAGTCAAGAAGGTTTCTCCAGGGCAGCTAGGGATGGGAAATAAATACTGGTCTAGCCAGTGAAATCCACATCCTGTAAATGAATAAAAAGAAAGCATTATATTCACTCAGTCTCACAATATTTCAGTTCTGTTTTTTCTCCAGACCTGTGTGCGGTATCTTGCCCCATTTGAAGAGTTGCCTGACTAATGAATTACAAGTTGCAGGGTTACTGTCCCAGTCATGGCTTTCTTAAATGTTGATTTAGGAAAGCAAAATCCATAAAATGTACGTTTTGAAATCTGACCCAAAAATCAGGCTTTTCTTTCCTAACTGGTATGTGGGCGCTTGTACATTGTGTTGTCAGGAAAGCAAATCAGTCAAGGCAAGTCAGTTATGTTATGAACAAGCAGAAGCTTTAATTATAAACTTATGATTTGCATTAATCAAGCAAGTTATACCTACAAAAATGAGCAAGATAACAAAAACTAGGTAGCACTTGGTCTGGGGAATGATTTGAATGACTGCCGAAGATTGAAAGATACTGGCTGTGTGTTCAAACAATGAATGTTTTCTATTGACATTGTTCAGTGGCACAGCTGCAAGGTATTCTTGCCTGCAAATGTCACTATACTGAATATATTTTTTTAAAGTTTAAGATGGCTGGACAGTCACTTGGCATACCTGTGTTCATTCCAGGGTGATCGAATGGAAAAGCAGTCATGCTATATTAAGTTTTATTAAACCTTGGCTAGATCACACTTAGAAAATTGCACAGTTCTGGTCTCCATATTATAACAATATAGAGGCACAGGAGAAGGTACAAAAAAGATCTACATGGATTATACTGGAACTGAGAAGCTCTAACTATCAGGAAAGGATTAAAATACTGGAGCTGTTCTCTCCAGCAGAGAACTTCATCGACCACTTGGGAAGATTGAAAGGGTCTGATAGGGTAGGTTGCTAGAGGTATCCAAATGTGTCCCGTTGTGGAGAATACAGAACCAGAGGCCAGTGATATAAAATAGTCATTAACAAATCCAATAAGGAATTTGGAGAAACCACTTTGCCCAGAGAAAATTTAGAATATGGAACTTGCTACCATCTGGAGTGGTTGAGGTAAATAACTTGGATACATTTAAGAGAAAGCTGGATAAACACTTGAAGGAGGAAATGATAGGATTTGTTGACCGGGTTAGGTGAAGGATGACACAGTGCTGTCCCACAGCGCCAGGGACTCTGATTAAATTCCAACTTAAGGTGACTGTCTGTGTGGAGTTTGCACATTCTCCCTGTATCTGCGTGGGTTTCCTCCCGGGTGCTCCAGTTTCCTCCCACAGTCCAAAGATATGCAGGTTAGGTGGATTGGCCATGATGAATTGCCCCTTGGTGCCCACCGGTTGGGTGGGGTTATGGGGATAGGGCAGTGGAGTTGGACTGAATATTCTCCTTCTGCACTGTAGGGAAGCATAAACCAGTTGAACTGAATGGCCAGTTTGTGCTGTACATTCCATATAATTAGCAATATAGGCCTGTCTGCCTCTAGCTGTGTTATACTTTGCAATCAGCAACAAACATCTTCACTCAATCTTAAATTTAGTGTTCAGTAACATTCGCAAGTCGTCATAATAAAGCAGTCTGCCTGCATGTAGCAAGACTGGACAACGTTAAAGCTTGGTCTGAAAGGTGGCAAGTACATTCATGACACACAAGTGCCAGGTAATGGCCATCTCCAACAAGAGTAGATCTCAGCATGCCCCCTCGACATTTTAAAAACTTACAATTGCTGGATTCCTAGGGATTACCATTGACCAGAAATTTAACTGAACCAGCCACAAAACTGTGGCTACAGGAACAGATTGGGAACTGGGAATTCAGCAGAGAGTAACCTCCCCATGACACCTCAAAGCCTGTCCACCAACTGCAGTAGGTCACAAGTTTGGAGTGTGATGGAACTTTCCTGCATAAGTGTGGCTCCTGCAGCATTCGAGGAGCTTGATACCAATACAAAGCACCCTACTCGATTGACACCCTATTCACCAATCACTCCCTTCATCACTGGCACACAGTGGCAACAGTGTGTGCCATCTACAGGGTCCACTGCAGCAACTGACCAAGGTTGATTTACCAGGCCCATGACCACTGCCACCTAGAAGACCAGGCTTAAGTGTGCCAATTGTTTTATTCCATTTTACATTTTCTTTTAA
Organism: Scyliorhinus canicula; assembly: GCF_902713615.1. Taxonomy (NCBI): domain Eukaryota; kingdom Metazoa; phylum Chordata; class Chondrichthyes; order Carcharhiniformes; family Scyliorhinidae; genus Scyliorhinus; species Scyliorhinus canicula. The sequence goes on from NC_052147.1 coordinate 84,995,294, forward strand.
CTTTTCCATCAAATGATGATACAAAATTTGTCAGGGTGGCACAGTGGTTAGCACTGCTGCCTCACAGCTTCAGGGTCCCGGGTTCAATTCGTCCTCGGGTGACTGCCCGTGTATAGTTTGCATGTTCTCCTTGTGTCTTCGTGGATTTCCTCCGGGTACCCTGGTTTCCTCCCACGGTCGAAAGATGTGCAGGTTAGGTGGATTGGCCATGGTAGATTGCCCCTTTAGTGTCTAAACAGTTAGGTGGGGTTACGGGGATAGGGTGAGGCGATGGTTTAAGTAGGGTGCTCTTTCCAGGGGCCAGTGCAGATTCGATGGGCCGAATGGCCTCCTGCATTGTAAATTCTATGATTCTATGATTTAAATGTTATTTTTCAGATCTGGTAGCGGTCCTATGCCCCAAAGGCCCGTTGCGCATTCTAGTTGAGACTGCTCAAGAGAGAAATGAACCAATATTTCCAGCTCTGATCTATTCCTGTAAGTTGATATTTGTTTTTTTTTTCATTTTGATTCTATAACTAAAAGTCTCCTTTCACTGGATTAACTCTCCGTTTGCTCTTGCATAGCGACAATGGTATGGTTGGTTAACATGGCAGATATTGACCCAGAAGCCAGGCCAGGTGCTCCGAATGATTCAGATTCCAAATCGGCTGGTGAGTTTTTGCTGAGCTTTATAGAAAACTTCCAAGTAAAATCAAAAAATTAATTTAAGTTATATGATAAAACAGTGCAAATCCAATGCAGTGTTTCAGCATGTGTAAAACTGTCTTTCTCTAATTCTATGTTTTAGTGTTGCACTTAATTTCTGAACAATGTTTATATAACATTGTTTCTTTCAATTACGGTATAGAAAAAAAATCCCGAAAGAGCTGAGGATGCTTCACTTAATTTTTTGCAATAAACTATAATCTAAGATTTTGTTTAAAGCTGAGCAGGTTTAGAAAACAGATAATTAAAAGGAAATGCATAGTGTAAATAAAAATAATTAATGCTTTTCCCCACCATCAACCTTTGATTGTGCAATTGATGTTTAAAAGTGCATGAGTGTCTTAAAATCCCTAATCATATGGCACAGCAAAGCTTCTTCGGCCCATTGAGTCTGCGCCGGTCATGGCCCATAGCCTTGCAAGCCCTGGGATGGAAGTGCTCATCCAAATACTTCTTAAATGTTATGAGGGTCTCTGTCTCCACCACCCTTTCAGGCAGCAAATTCCAAACTCCCATCACCCTCTGGGTAAAAAGGTTTGTCCTCACATTCCCTCTAAATCCTCCTTCCCCACATCTTAAATCTATGCCCCCCTCCACCAAGAGAAAAGTTTGTTCCTGTCTACTCTTATCTGTGCCCTCATAATCTTGTACACCTCAATCATGTTTCCCCCCCCCCTCTCATTCTCCTGTGCTCCAGTAGGGGAAATTGAAGCTCATCTCTGTGCATGGGTGCAGACAGTTTGGAAACTTAAAACCGAGAATGATGAATACCCAGCAAAAGAGATGGTCCTCACTAAGGACTATTTGGTAAGACACCACATACTGCAGTAAAAGATTGGCCAATGCACCACATTCTACAATGAGAGTTGGAGGCCGTGAGGTAAACATCCCACAACCTAGGTGTGTGTATGTAGTGAGTTAATGTGCAGGTGCAGTGTCTTGGTACAAACACACACACACAAACACACACACACACACACACACACACACACACACACACACACACACACACCCCCCCCAACCACTCCTGCCCTATGAATCGAAACCTATTTCTTCCACACCAATTTTTGAGCCGTATTATTTATCCTGTGCCAATTTGCTTGTGGTTCAGGTAGCAATCCAGATACTATTACCTTTTGTGGTTCTGCTTTTTAATTTTGCCCCAGGCCGTTTATACTCTCTCTCAGTAGAATCTCTTATTCTATCTATGCCATTGATAACCTGTGTGAATCATGACAACTGGAACCCTCCCCATCCACTTCCCTCTCAGGCCCAGGGAGATGTCCTGAACCCTGGCACCAGTCAGGCAACACAGCGTTTGTCACGCTCTCAGGAGGCAGAGAAATAGTATCTATCCCCCAAACTCTTATCCCTACAGTGCAGAAGAAGGCAATTCGACCCATTAACGTCTACACTGACCCTTTGAAATAGCACCCTACTTAGGCCCACTCGGGTCCAACCTATCCTTGTAACTCCATAAATCTCACCTAACCTTTAGACACGAAAGGGCAATTTAGAATGACCAATCCACTTTACCTGTACATCTTTGGGAGGAAATCTGAGCATCCAGAGGAAACCCATGCAGTTGCAGGGAGAATGTGCAAACTCCACACAGACAGTCATCCAAGGTTGGAATTGAACCCAAGTTCCAGGCGCTGTGAGGCAGCAGTGCTAACCAGTGCCGCCCCAACTATATTATCCCCTACTACAGCCACATTGCTTTTTACTCATCCACTTGAATGGCCCCCTGCACCATGGTGCTCTGGTCATTTGCTCATTCTTTTTATTCACTGTCCTCATCTGCCCAGGTTACATGATCTCAAACCTGTTGGACAAGTGCAAACGTTGAGGCTCCTCCAGTGCTGCCTTTTGGATTCCAATACCTGCCTCACTCCTGTCTGTGACCATGGACTAAATCTGATATACCTGATCTAAGAGGAGTGACTGACTCCTGGAACAGGGCAGCACGGTAGCCTTGTGGATAGCACAATTGCTTCACAGCTCCAGGGTCCGAGGTTCGATTCCGGCTTGGGTCACTGTCTGTGTGGAGTCTGCACATTCTCCCCGTGTGTGCGTGGGTTTCCTCCGGCTGCTCCGGTTTCCTCCCACAGTCCAAAGATGTGCAGGTTAGGTGGATTGGCCATGATAAATTGCCCTTAAGTGTCCAAAATTGCCCTTAGTGTTGGGTGAGGTTACTGGGTTATGGGGATAAGGTGGAGGTGTTGACCTTGGGTAGGGTGCTCTTTCCAAGAGCCGGTGCAGCCTCGATGGCCCGAATGGCCTCCTGCACTGTAAATTATATGATAAGAGTGTCCAGGTAATTTTCTCCCTTCCTGATGCATTGTGTCAGCCAAAGCTTGGACTCCGGCTCATCAACTCTGAGCTGAAGGTCCTCAAGCTTCAGATACTTGATCCATATCACCCACAGCAGCAGCATGCTGGTATCTGCCAGCGCCCTCATGCTACAGCTGCAACACATCACCTGCTCTACCACCTTTTTAAGGATATAATTACTGACCAAGTCTAACGGCAAGCATGATATACTACATTGCCCACAATTTTATGCTAGATATCCTATTAGGGAAATTGATATACTTGGGTTACTTGATCATTGATCATGTTACATAACTAAACTAAAACTAATTATCAAACATAACCTTTCCTACAAAACCACTGTTCTATAAAAGGTTAGAACAGCACCTCTTCCCTAGTGGCTTCTCTAGTAATCTTGTGCACTTCTAGAATGTCACATCAGTTACCTTGTGTCAAGGCCGCAGGAAGGTTTTGTCTGCATTCTGACCCCACGAATCCTGTGATGGTAAGGAATATGATTTTCTCACCCCGGGGCATTGGATAGAGCCTGACCAAAGTGCGATACAGTTTAAACACACAATTCAGCTCTTTTTCTCTGCTCCCAATTAGTCTCTTGCACACCCAACATTCCTTAATCAGTGGCGAGCTTCAGTTGTCAAATTGCTGAGTCCCAGAATGCCTTCATTAAACTTGTGTGTGTCTCTCTCTCTCTCTCATTGAGACACTCCTCAAAAGCTACTGCATTGGCTAATCCTTTGGTCACCTGTCCTGATGCCTGTTTATGGGGCTTAGTATGAATTCTGTCTGGTTATGCTTCTGTGATAGAACATAGAACATAGAACAGTACAGCACAGAACAGGCCCTTCGGCCCTCGATGTTGTGCCGAGCCATGATCACCCTACTCAAACCCACGTATCCACCCTATACCCGTAACCCAACAACCCCCTCCCCCCTTAACCTTACTTTTATTAGGACACTACGGGCAATTTAGCATGGCCAATCCACCTAACCTGCACATCTTTGGACTGTGGGAGGAAACCGGAGCACCCGGAGGAAACCCACGCACACAGGGGGAGGACGTGCAGACTCCACACAGACAGTGACCCAGGCGGGAATCGAACCTGGGACCCTGGAGCTGTGAAGCATTTATGCTAACCACCATGCTACCCTGCTGCCCCAAATAATGTGCCTTAATAATCTTTATTAGTGTCACAAGTAGGATTACATTAACCCTGCAAGGAGCTGTTACTGCATGACATGCCTTTATATAAATGCAATCTGTTTTGAATATGCATTTGTGTATTTATTATGTGGATATTGGACACTTATTCAAAAGCAGAGATGTTCATTGAGAGCTTTGCCACAAAGGTCTGTGAAAACATGTATTCTGGATACCAGGTTCTCTACAGTATGCTACAAGTTGCAGAAATATATGTTTTTTAAAAAAAAGTTCCCAAGCTCATCCCTGCTCCATTTGTTCCAACTGATTGCTTCCTACTGCATATTCATCTTTTTGAAAAAAAATTGTACAGCAATATATTCAAGTGTCCCAGCTGGGCTTTGCTTAGGCACCATCAAACATGGTTGAAATGTGTATTTTGTCTTTGAAATGGCAGTCACTCTACCTGTCTCACCTGGGAGGTGATGTTGGACTGTACTTTGGTGATGACCATAGTTGATCTCATTGAATGGCGGAGCAGGCTCAAAGGGCCAGATGGCCTACTCCTAATAATAATAATAATCGCTTATTGTCACAAATAGGCTTCAATGAAGTTACTGTGAAAAGCCCCTAGTTGCCACATTCCAGCGCCTGTTTGAGGAGGCTGGTACGAGGCTGGTCCTGCTCCTAGTTCTAAAATCAGTCGGTCCAGCCTTATGACCTGACAATGCTGAATGGTGACCCATGTACCAGTGACCTGGGATGTAGTTGGAGATTAACTTGGGTGTGATCTTGCTCCTTTTATCATTTTCAGTGGTGGAGCTTGTGGGTGACGAAGAACTGTCAACACCTAGCATTTTTGTTGCACCTTTAAAGTAGTAAACATCCCCAAGGGAAGCTTTAGGAAATGTTAGCACACAAATTGACATGTGAAATATTAGGACAAAGGTTTGATCAATGAGGTATTTTTTTTGGTGAGTTGTGGTGTTGGGTGAATTGTCATCATAAGCTGTGCTCCATATGTGCATTGAATTTTGGTCCAGTAGATTTCAGTTGTGTTTCCAAGCTGATTTTAAGTGTACACTGCCTGGACACTTCAGTTTTTTGCTCTTGACAGACAAATGTTAAGGCTCAGAATAGTATGAAATTCAGCACTCTGGATTATTATTGCAGGGGTGAAAAGTTTTTGATGGAGTAATGCATGATTGGTGGGGGTACAATTGAAGTTGATTTGAAGTTGTGATTGTGTTGAGGCCAGTCGTCTCCCTGATCTTCAGGTCAGAAAGGAATTTCCAAGAGATTTTCCTTAATCCCTTGAAGCTTTTTTATTTGCTCTGACCATTTTTATCTCCCAGGGTATGATGTGGTACCTGCCTGGATGGTAACACACTGGACGAACAGCGTACGAGAATGAGTCATAGAATGATGCAACTATGAAGGTCACTCGGTCCTTGTGGCTTTGCTCACTCTTTAAAAGACTGGTTTCATTCCCCAGTTCTTTCCTCATAGCCATGTAAACTTTTCTCTTTTAAAAGTTACAATTGAATCTGCTTCCAGGGTTAGCAGTGTATTCCAAAGTGCACCAAGTTTCATCATTGACTGGATGAAGGTGGCCTGTGATCTTTTTTTTTCATCACCTTTTGCAATTTGTTGATCTGTGACAAGTTGATGTGGGCCTTTGCCTGTTGAGGTTTATACTCTGGTACAGTCAGATCTTGTAATTTGACTTTGTGGAAACATTAAACTGTGTGTGTGTGTTAGTAATGTGGCTTCTCTGTTAATTTCTGTAGACCTTGCCCTTCATCAGACATGTGCAGACAATGGTGAGACCTTTGTAGATGATGGCGTGACCCATAGAGATGATGGAGGATTCACCCAAGCGTGGACAAACAGCAGAGATGCCAGGTTGGGTCCTATGGAATCGACCCAGGAGAGTCGAGCAGTTGTTCAGTCTTTGCCAAGCCCTCCACTTGCAATTGAAGATCCAGAGGAAAGTAAGTTGCCATACCATTGGAAGGAATAGGTTGTTGCGGTCGTATTCAACCCCTTTCACCTGCCAAGCCTTCCACCCTCTATTCTTCCACCAATGGGAACTGTCTCCCTATCTTAAATACCGTTATCAAATTTCTCCTCCACATTCTCCAAGGTAAGCAATCCCAGCTTCTCTGATCCATCTACGTAACTGTTTTCTCATCTATGGAACCATTCTGAATCTATTCTGTCTGATAAAAGACTTAACATCTTTCCTGAAGTGTGTCACCTGGAACTGGACACAGCACTCCAATTGAGGTTAGAGCATTGTTTTAGAGAGGTTTGACGTGACTTCCTTGTTTTTTTTTGTTATAAATAATTTTTATTGAAGTTTTTACAAAATACAAAATATAAACATCATAACTATTAACGTACACCCGCGGTAACACCCCGTAAACAGCTGCAAGAGCAACTTCAAACAAAAGGAAGAAAAAAAAACAGAAACCAAAAGACAGAAAAGAGAAAAAGAAAAAAAAAACAAGGGAGAGAGATAGCACCCTCCACAAACCCATGTGTACAGTTCTCCCCTTTAACCCCCCCCCCCCCCCCCCCCCCCCCGGTTGCTGCTGCCGTCGGCCTATTTCCCTACCGTTCCGCCAGGAAGTCCAGAAAGGGCTGCCACCGCCTGAAAAACCCTCGTACTGATCCCCTCAGGGCAAATTTCACCCTCTCCAATTTAATGAACCCTGCCATATCCGAGATCCAGGCCTCCACGCTTGGGGGCCTCGCATCCTTCCACTGGAGCAAGATCCTCCGCCGGGCTACTAGGGACGCAAAGGCCAGGACCCCGGCCTCTATCACCTCCTGCACTCCCGGCTCCACTGCCACCCCAAAAATTGCGAGTCCCCAGCCTGGCTCGACCCTGGATACCACCCACCCTCGACACCGTCTTTGCTACCCCCTTCCAAAACTCCCCCAAAACATATGGCCGTGGTTCGCTGGGCTCCCCGAGCACCTAGCACACCTGCCCTTGCCCCCGAAAAACCTACTCATCATTGTCCCAGTCATGTGGGCCCTATGCAGCACCTTGAACTGTATGAGGCTAAGCCTCGCACAGGAAGAGGAGGAATTCACTCTCTCCAGGGCATCCGCCCATGTCCCCCCCTCAATCTCCTCGCCCAGCTCCTCCTCCCATTTACCCTTCAGTTCCTCCACCGAGGCCTCGTCTACCTCCTGCATCACCCGGTATATGTCCGAGATCCTCCCTCCTCCGACCCACACCCCCGAGAGCACCCTATCCCGCACCCCCCGTGGAGGCAGCAAGGGGAACCCCTCCACCTGCTGCCTGGCAAACGCCCTCACCTGGATGTACCTAAACATGTTCCCCGGGGGGAGCCCAAACTTCCCCTCTAACTCCCCCAAGCTCGCGAACCTCCCCTCCACAAACAGGTCCCTCAACCTCCTAACCCCTGCCCTGTGCCAGCCCCGGAATCCGCCATCAATGCTCCCTGGGACGAACCGATGGTTCCCCCGTATCGGGGCCTCCATCGAGCCCCCCATTTCTCCTCTGTGCCGTTTCCATTGCCCCCAAATTTTGAGGGTAGCCGCCACCACCGGGCGCGTGGTATACCTCGTTGGAGGGAGCGGCAACGGCGCCGTTACTAGCGCTTCCAGGCTCGTGCCCACACAAGACGCCGCCTCCATCCTCTTCCACGCTGCCCCCTCCTCGCCCATTACCCACTTGCGCACCATCGCTGCGTTGGCCGCCCAGTAGTACCCACAGAGGTTGGGCAACGCCAGCCCCCCCCCCCCCCCCCATCCCTGCCTCGTTCCAGGAACACTCTTCGAACCCTTGGAGTCCCATGCGCCCACACAAATCCCATGATACTGCTGTTGACCCTCCTGAAAAAGGCCTTTGGAATAAAGATGGGGAGGCACTGGAACAAGAACAAAAACCTCGGGAGCACCGTCATCTTGACGGACTGCACCCTCCCCGCCAGTGACAGCGGTAACATATCCCACCTCTTAAACTCCTCCTCCATCTGCTCCACCAACCTTGAGGTTGAGCTTGTGCAGGGCCCCCCAACTCCCAGCCACCTGGACCCCTAGGTACCTGAAGCTCTTCCCTGCCTGCTTCAGTGGGAGCCTACCAATCCCCTCCTCTTGATCCCCTGGATGCACCACAAACACCTCGCTCTTGCCCAGGTTCAGCTTATACCCCGAGAAACTCCCGAATTCCCCAAGGATCCTCATCACCTCCGGCATCCCCCCACCGGGTCCGCCACATACAGCAGCAGGTCGTCCGCGTACAGTGACACTCGATGCTCCTCTCTCTCTCTCTCTCTTCCCCCCCCCCCCCGCCCGCCCGCCCGCACCATGCCCCTCCAGTTCCCTGACTCCCTCAATGCCATGGCCAGGGGCTCAATTGCCAACGCGAAGAGCAAGGGGGACAGGGGGCACCCCTGTCTCGTCCCCCAATGCAGCCGAAAGTACTTCGACCTCCTCCTATTCGTGGCTACACTTGCCATCGGGGCCTCGTAGAGCAGCCTCACCCGCCGAATAAACCCCTCCCCAAACCCAAACCTCTCCAACACCTCCCACAAGTACTCCCACTCCACCCTATCGAAGGCCTTCTCCGCGTCCAACGCCACCACTATCTCTGCCTCCCCTTCCACCGCCGGCATCATAATGACATTGAGGAGTCTTCGTACATTTGTGTTCAGCTGCCTTCCCTTCACAAACCCCGTCTGGTCCTCATGTATGACCCCCGGGGCACAATCCTCTATTCTAGTGGCCAGGATCTTTGCCAGCAGCTTAGCGTCGGCGTTCAGCAACGAAATCGGCCTATATGATCCACACTGCAGAGCGTCCTTGTCCCACTTCAGGATCAAGGAAATCAGCGCCCGCGACATAGTTGGGGGCAAAGCCCCCCCCCCCCCCCCCCCCCCCTCCCCCTCCCATGCCTCGTTAAAGGTCCGGACCAACAGGGGGCCCAACAGGTCCAAATACTTTTTATAGAATTCCGCCGGAAACCCGTCCGGCCCCGGCGCCTTCCCCGACTGCATGCTCCCTATCCCTTTGACAACCTCCTCCAACTCGATCGGTGCCCCTAGTCCCTCCACCCGCTCCTCTTCCACCCTCGGGAAACGCAACCTGTCCAGGAAGTGCCCCATTCCACCCTCCTCCACCGGGGGCTCAGACCGGTACAGTTCCCCATAAAAGTCCCTGAAGACCCCATTGACCTCTACCCCCCCTTCCGCACCACCTTCCTGGCACTATCCCTCACTCCCCCAATCTCCCTGGCCGCGTCTCGCTTCCGGAGCTGGTGCTCCAGCATCCTGCTCGCCTTCTCCCCGTGTTCATACACCGCCCCCTGTGCTTTCCTCCACTGGGCTTCCGCCTTTCTAGTTGTCAGTAGGTCAAATCTGGCCTGAAGGCTATGCCTCTCCCCCAGCAATCCCTCCTCTGGGGCCTCCGCATATCTCCTATCCACCTGCACCATCTCCCCTATCAGTCTTTCCCTTTCCCTCTGCTCCCTCCTCTCCCTATGGGTTCGGATGGAGATCAATTCCCCCCTCATCACCGCCTTCAATGCCTCCCAGACCGTCCCCACCCGAACCTCCCCGTTATCATTGGCCTCGAGGTATCTCTCAATACACCCCCGGACCCTCCCGGCCACCTCCTCCTCTGCCAGCAGCCCCACCTCCATGCGCCAGAGCGGACGTTGGTCCCTCTCTTCCCCCAGCCCGAGGCCCATCCAGTGCGGGGCATGATCCGAAATGGCAATGGCGGAGTATTCCACTTCCTCCACCCTCGACACCAGCCCCCTGCTCAGGACAAAAAAGTCAATCCTCGAGTAGGCCTTATGTACATGGGAGAAAAACGAGTATTCCCTGGCCCTTGGCCTCGCAAGCCTCCAAGGGTCCACCCCCCCCATCTGGTCCATAAATCCCCTCAGCACCTTAGCCGCCGCCGACCTCCTACCCGTCCGGGACTTGGATCGATCCAATGGGGGATCCAGCACAGTGTTAAAGTCTCCCCCCATGATCAGGCCCCCCATTTCCAGGTCCGGAATGCGGCCCAGCATACGCCGCATGAACCCCGCATCGTCCCAATTTGGGGCATAAACATTCACCAACACTACCCGCTCCCCCTGCAGCTTGCCACTCACCATCACGTACCTCCCGCCACTGTCAGCCACCACCTTCAACGCCTCAAACGACACCTTCTTCCCCACCAGGATCGCCACCCCCTTCCTCTTCTCGTCCAGCCCTGTGTGGAATACCTGGCCCACCCACCCCTTTCTCAGCCGGACCTGGTCCTCCACCACTCAGGTGTGTCTCCTGGAGCATGGCCACATCCGCCTTCAGCCCCTTCAGGTGCGCAACTACTCGGGCCCTCTTGACCGGCCCATTCAGCCCCCTCACATTCCAGGTTATCAGCCGGATCCGAGGGCTCCCTGCCCCCTTCCCCTGCCGGTTAGCAATACCCCCTCCCTTGCCCACCCCCGGCCTGCCAGTTTCCCACGGCGGCACCCCCCCCCCCCCCCCCCCCCCCCCCTCCAGCACCCCTTGCGCCCTCCAGCTCCTTCCTGACCGTTTCAGCAGCAACCCGGGAACGCCCCCTCCCCTCCGGCTAGGACCCCTCCTAGCCGCGCGCCCCCCCCCCCCCCCCCCCCCCCCCCCCCCCTCTACAGCACTCCCGTGAGCCAGCTATCTTCTGCTGACCCCGGCGGCTCCCGCTCTACTTTCGGCTCCTCCCAACGTGGGACTGCCCCTCCTCCATAGTGCCCATCAACCAGTCCACCCTCCCCCGCTCCTGCGCGGGAGAAGAAGACCCCGCCCCCTCCCTCTCCCAGCACGGGGACCCCGCAGAACGCCCGCGCTTTCGCCCTGCCAGGCCCCGCCTCCTCCAGGGCCACTCCCATTGTCAGTCCCCCCCACCAGCTCCCCAAACACCCCGTTTACCCCTCAGTCCAAACCCGTCCACCCAACTCCTGCTAGAAAACCCATAAAGAAAACACCCGTACGGCATCACCCCACCCACCCTACGGCCACCCCACCTCATACCCTAAACCCCGCAAATACACATACAGTATAAATAAATACAGTATTCTACAGCATTCCCCCCTCCGGGGAACCCTCAGTTTGTGTCCAGTTTCTCGGCTTGCACGAAGGCCCACGCCTCCTCCGGGGAATCAAAATAGTGGTGCCGGTCCTTGTAGGTGACCCACAGACGCGCCGGCTGCAGCATTCCAAATTTCACCTTCCGACTGTGGAGCACCGCCTTCGTCCGGTTAAACCCGGCCCTCCGCCTCGCCACCTCCGCACTCCAGTCCTGGAAGATCCGCACCTCCGTTTTCTCCCATTTGCTGCTCCGCTCCTTCTTGGCCCACCGGAGCACACACTCACGATCCACGAACCGGTGGGACCTCACCAACACCGCCCGCGGCGGCTCGTTCGGCTTGGGCCTCCTAGCCAGAATTTTGTGGGCCTCCTCCAACTCCAGGGGCCCCTGGAAGGACCCAGCCCCCATCAGCGTGTTCGGCATCATCACCACATAGGCCGCTAGGTCCGACCCCTCCATGAGGCCCAGGATCCGTAAATTCTTCCTCCTCGACCGATTGTCCAACTCCTCGAACCGCTCCTGCCATTTTTTATGGAGCGCCTCGTGCACCTCCACCTTCCCCACCACGCCCACGACCTCGTCCTCCCTCTCGGCGGCTTGCTGCTGCAGCTCCCGGATCGCAGCCCCCTGGGCCGTCTGGGTCTCCATCAGTTCCCTGTTGGTTACCTTGATGGACTCCAGCAGCTCCACTTTCATCTCCTGTAAGCAGCGCAGCAGAGTCGTCTCGAACCACTTCTTCAACTCTTCAAAACTTTCGCCGGCCGCCATTTTGTCCTTCGGGTCCCGATTTTTCCCGGGTGTTTTCTCCTTCGACTCCCTCCCTGCCCCGCTCCTGGTCTCCACCATGGGACCTTTGGGGCGACTCCTGGCCTCTTCCCACGTCCGGATCCTCCTCAAGCGCCGTTGGGGGCCTTTAAAAAAGCCCCAAAGTCAGTTTTTCCCGGGAGCCTCCGAACGTGCGGCTCAGCTGATCATTGCCGCTACCGGAAGTCCGACTTCCTTGTTTTTGCATTCCGCATTCCTTATTAATAAAGCCCAGGATTCTTTATGCTTTATTAATATATCTCTCAACCTATCCTGCCACCTTCAGACACGCACATACACACAAAGGTCCCTCTGCTCCTGCACCGCCTTTAGAATTGTGCCTTTTATGTAGTGTCTCTGTATTCTTCCTACCAAAACAAATCACTTCACACTTCTCTGCATTAAATTTCATATGTCATTTGTTTGTCCATTCCACAAACCTAGATCCTATTGATGTTTATCACTATCCCTCTTGATTCAGAATCCTTGCAAGTTTTGTATCATTTGAAAATTTTGAAGTTGTGCCCTGCACACCAATGTCTAGATCATCAATTTATGTCCGGAAGAGCAGGGATTCTAACATAGTCATGGCAGGAGAGCTCAAAGCCTTTGTTTGCTCTTCTTGCTCTATGTGGGAAGCCAGGAACATTTCCAATGCCTGGGACCAGCATGTGTGCAGAAAGTGTCTCCAGCTGCAGCACCTGGAATCCTGGGTTTCAGAGCTGGAGCAACGGCTAGGGACACTGTAGAGCATCCGCGGGGCAAAGTGTCGTGGATAGCACAGATAGAGGTGATGACGCCACAAGCAAGAAGGGAATGGGTGACCACCAGGAAGAGCAAGAGAGTTAGGCAGGCAGTGCAGGAATCTCCTGTGGCCATTCTCCTACAAAACATATATACTGCTTTGGATACGGTTGAGAAGAATTACCTCCTTGGGGAAAGCAGCAACTCCCAAATTTGTTGCATCTCCTGTTGCAGAAGGGAGGAGTAAAAAGTGCGGGAATGTAGTAATTATAGGGGATTCAATTGGAAGGGGAATAGATAGGTGCTTCTGTGGCTGCAAACGAGACTCCAGGATGGTATGTAGCCTCCTTCGTGCTCGGGTTAAGGATATCTCGGAGCGGTTGCAGGATATTCTGGAGGAGGAGGATGAACAGCCAGTGTCATGGTGCACATCGGTACCAAAGACATAGGTTTAAAAGAAAAATAATATAGGGAGTTAGGAAGAAGGACCGTAGAGGATTACTACCAGTGCCATGTGCTAGTCGGAGTAGAAATAACAGGCTATATTGGATGAATAAGTGACTGAAGCGACGGTGTGAGGGGGAGCTTTTCAGAATCCAAGGGCATTGGGACCAGTTCTGGAGGAGGTGGGACCGGTACAACCTGGATGGGTTACACCTGGCAGGATTATCTGCTCGAGTGATTGGGGAGGGTTTAAACTAAAATGGCCAGGGGAATGGGAATCTATGCAAGGAGTCACAGGAGCAGATAACAAGGACAAAACAAAAGACAAGAATAAAAAAAGTGATGGGAGAGAAACACAGGGACACAGTGAAAAGTATTGGGAGCGGGACCAGTATGTTTAAAAAGACGAGCATAAAGGCTTTGTGTCTTAACTCGTGGAGAATTCGCAATATAGCGGATTAACTAGTCAAGCAAATAGAGGTAAATGGGTATGATATAATCAGGATTACGGAACATGGCTGTAGGGTGACCAGGGGTGGGAACTGCATGTCCAGGGGTATTCTGTATTTAGGAAGGACAGACATAAAAGGAAAAGGTGGTGGGGTTACATTGTTGATTAAAGAGGAAATTAATGCAATAGTGAGGAAGGATATTAGCTCTGACGACGTGAAATTTATGGGTAGAGCTGAGAAAAACCAAGGCAATGGGCAATGTATATAGACCCCTATCGTATACAAACTGCAGTGATGTTGGGAATGGCATTAAACAGGAAATTAGTGACGCCAAGGTCCCAGGTTCGATCCCGGCTCTGGGTCAATGTCCGTGTGGAATTTGCACATTCTTCCCGTGTTTGCGTGGGTTTCGCCCCCACAGCTTAAAAAAAAATGTGCAAGCTAGGTGGATTGGTCACGCTAAATTGCCCCTTAATTAGAAAAAATGAATTAGGTACTCTAAATTTTTTTTAAAATGATGGAAAGTGAAGTAGTTGATTTTGAGACTCGGTCTTGAATCTTAATAAAGGAAACTGCGATGATATGAGGTGTAAGTTAGCTATGATATGTAGAGATGCCGGCATTGGACTGGGGTGAGCAAATAAGAAGTCTTACAACACCAGGTTAAAGTCCCAACAGGTTTGTCACAAATCACTAGCTTTCGGAGTATTGTTCCTTCCTCGGGTGAGGAAGGAGCAGTGTTCCAAAAGCTAGTGAATTGTAACAAACCTGTTGGGACTTTAACCTGGTGTTGTAAGACTTCTTACTTAGCTATGATAGATTGGGAAATGTTACTTAAAGGATGACAGTGGATAGGCAATGGCAAACATTCAAGGAGCGCATGGCGGAAACTGCAACAATTGGTTATTCTTGTCTGGCACAAAAGACGGGAATGTATTATAGGGGGCTAAGAAATGGCTGAGCAATTATATACATACTTTGGTCTTTGGTTCTATCTTCAAAAATGAGGATGCAAATCAAATACCCAAAATGTTGGGGAATTCTGGGTTAGTGCAATGGAGGAACTGATGGTGATCAATATTAGTAGAGAAATGGTGTTGAGGAAACTGATGGGAGTGAAGCTGATAAATCTGGAAACAGTGGACGCATTGGTGGTGACCTTCCAGGATCCTATAGTTTCTGGAACAGTTCCTGTAGATTGGAGGTAGCTAATGTAACTCCACTATTTAAATGGGGGAGAGAGAAAACAGGGAATTATAGACCAGTAAGCCTGACGTCGGTAATGGAGAAAATTCTAGAATCCATTATCAAGGGAGGCAGGGGCTGGTTTAGCACACTGGGCTAAATCGCTGGCTTTTAGAGCAGACCCAGACAGGCCAGCAGCACAGTTCAATTTCCGTACCAGCCTCCCCGAACAGGCGCCGGAATGTGGTGACTAGTGGCTTTTCACAGTAACTTCATTGAAGCCTACTCGTGACAATAAGCAATTTTCATTATATTCATTAAATATTTTATAGCTGAGCACTTAGAAAACACTGGTAGGATCGGACAGAGCCAACCTGGATTTATGAAGTGCAAAATATGCTTGACAAATGTACTGGAATTCTTTGAGAATGCAAGTAGTGGAGTTGACGAAGGGGAGCCAGGATGTGGTATTTCAGAAGGCTTTTGACAAAGTTCTGCATAAGAGATTAGCATGTAAAGTTGAAGTCCATGGGATATGGGATAGTGCATTGAGATGGATAGAAAACTGATTGACAGACAGGAAACAAAGAGCAGGAATTCATGGCCTTTTTTCAAATTGGCAGGCAGTGACTAGTGGAGTACCTCGGAGATCAGTGCTAGGACCCCAGCTATTCACACTATGTATTGATTTAGATCAGGAAATAAAATGTAATATCTCCAGAGTTGCAGATGACTCCCAATTTGCGTGGGAGGATGAGCTGTGAGGAGGCTGCAGAGATCCTTCAGTGAAATTTGGACAAGTTTAGTGAGTGGGCAAATGAATAGCAGATGCAGTATAATGAAATGAGGTTATTCACTTTGGTCCAAAAATGATGGCAGACTGTAATTATCTGTATGGCCATAAATTAAAGAGGGGAATCTGCAACAAAACCAGGGTGTCTTCGGACACCAGTCACTGAAGGTAAGCATGCAGGTACAGCAGGCGGTAAGAAGGTAAATAAAATGGTATGTTTGCCTTCATTGCGAGTACAGGAGCAGAGTCTTGCTGCAATTGCACAAGGCCTTGGTGAGGCCACACCTGGAATATTGTGTGCAGTTTTGGTGTCTCATTTCTGAGGAAGGATGTTTGTGCTCTAGAGAGAGTGCAGCAAAGGCTTACCAGACTGATTCCGAGGGTGGGAGGACTGACTTGTGAGGAGACATTGAATTGGCTAGGATTGTATTTGCTGGAGTTCATAAGAATAAGGGGGGACTGGACAAGGTAGATACAGGAAGAGTGTTCCTAATGGTGAGGGAGCCCAGAACCAGGAGTCACAGTCTGAGGGCCATTTAGGATAAAGATGAGGAAAAATGTCTTCACCCAGAGAGTGGTGAGCCAGTGGAATTCATTACCACAGGAAGTAGTTGAAGCCAAAACATTGAAAGTTTTCAAGAAGCAGTTAGATAATAGCATTTGGGGCGAAGGGGATCAAAGGATATGCAGGGAAAGCGGGTTTAGACTATTGAATTGGATGATCAGCCATGATTATAATGAATGGCGGAGCAGGCTCTAAGGGCCAAATGACCTCCTATTTTCTATGTTTCTATTTGGTTTGTGTGGTTCAGCACATTCTGTGATTCATGTTCAGTGGCCATGTTGGATCCAATAGCAGTGTACAGTGCTCGACTGCTTCAGCCTGTGTTTATAAATGTAGCTGAATATGTTTAAGAAAACCTTTTGTGCAGGAGTATTATAATTATTATTTTTGATTTGCTGTGCTCTTCCAGTTATTGTTTCCGCCCCCCCCCCCCCCCCCCCCTTCTCTCATCTCTTCCTTGTAACCCTTGTCATTGGGATCTATTATTTTATACACAGTTGTCAGATTCCCTTTTGCTTTTCTTTTAGGGGGTGTGAAACTTGGTTTGGGTGATTTCATATTCTACAGTGTTCTTGTTGGAAAAGCATCTGCAGCAGCAAGTGGAGACTGGAATACGACTCTAGCCTGCTTTGTAGCAATACTAATTGTGAGTATGCAACACAGGAGTTCCCAGGACAGTGTATGGAAAATATACACAACCAATTATGTTGCTTTGAAGTCAAAAGTGCCCATGAAGGAAGGGTGGGGGGGGTGGGGGGGGGGGGGGGGGGGTCATATCTGTGTGTGCAAGGCTGAATCTAGGTTTTTAAAGTTGTTGCTGAGTAGAGGTGTTCTTTTCCTTCTAACTCAAGAGTAACTACAAGGGTAATACTGGCAGAACCATCCAAACTTTGAGATTTATATTGCTTCTATCGGACGGTTCCCAACCCAACACAATTGTTCAGAGGAAGTTAACACTTCTGGGCAATTGTCATGTAAACTCTTACATGTGAACCTCAGAGGGATTGCCCAGCACATCATAGCTGGGGAACCAGGAGGGTAGGCGCCATACGAGAGTAAGAGTGATCCCGTGCTCCCACTGGGGTCAGTGTGCTCTCTCGCTCGCCCCCCCTCTCTCTCGCTCGCCCCCCCCTCTCTCTCGCTCGCCCCCCCTCTCTCTCGCTCGCCCCCCCTCTCTCTCGCTCGCCCCCCTCTTTTTCTCTCGCTCGCCCCCCTCTTTCTCTCGCTCGCCCCCCCTCTTCTCTCGCTCGCCCCCCTCTCTCTCTCGCTCGCACCCTCTCTT